>NW_023606290.1:0-60001 GCF_013339745.2 Dermacentor silvarum
ATCATCCATACGGCCGGTAACCGCGCCGACGGAGAACATGGCCGCGCGCGCTTCGAACTGGGCTGAGTCGCGTCAACTGTGTGCGTCTGCTCCTCGTCAGAGTGAATTTCCAAACCGTTCGTTGTGGTTTATCATGCCGGAAATATTGCGAGATTACGATGCACCATTAGTGCCGCATGAGTTTGTTCTGAGCCGTGATCCGGCGAAGAAATATTGCAGCGAGCATCGGTGACGCTGCGCAGTTAGGACTGAATACAGGATCCCGCGGCGACGCCCCGCTGCAAACAAACATACTGCCTGTTTGTTCCACGGTGTTTTGTTTTGTTCCAAAGTGAAGTTACGACGAGGAAAGATAAAACAAAGTGCGGCATACGTTTTGTTTAAAATAGGGTTATCTTTTAGGCTTTTTGCGTTTTATTTATCCTCTTCGATATACCAGAGTCCACATTTGTCGACACTTCTAATGCCAAGTACCCCTGAGTGAAATGTTGCGTGGCACTGAAATAACGTACCTTCTTCAGCGTGGACCATTGTTTACTCAGCTTCCAAAGGAGGATGCTATATCTCGGCTGAGGCGGCCGTACAAGAAGATGGCTTACGGTGTTCTCGCAAGTGTTCCTGTTCACTACCGCTGTCGACGTTTGTGGGCACTGTTATGTGCGGGCTCGGATCCCATCCATGAATGGAATGCGCATCGTTTGGTGGCAGAAGGCAGACTGAGTTTATTTTCTACAAAAGACGCAGGCGAGCGCCCCCAGCACTTCGGCGATCTGTCCTTGTCGGGTGGCTGAGGTGCTGGGGGTGGCGGAGAATTCTCGGAAGTCTACTCGGGGTGGGGTCGTTTCCCGCTTCTGCCGCGATGGTGCTTCCTCCAGCTAAGGAGCGGTGTTGCGTCATTTGTACACAACAGCCACCTTTTATAAAGCCAAGTACGCCACCGCGAAAAGTTAGGACGCATTCAAACCGTGCGCGTTTATCAACCTACATCATGGTTTACCCTCCTCCTAAAGGAGTGCGCCATTATTCAGCTGAAGCTACCGTAAAAAGAAAAGAAAATGGCTGCGAGCAGTTCGCGAGATGTTTTCGCAACTTGCGTCCACATATGTGGACACGGTTTCATTTTTAGACTTCGAAATGCTTTATATGCCTCCATTTCTTTTTTTCTGTGAGCGTGAAATAATAAAAACAGTCACTCATCTCCTTAATAAGGTTAAGATGGTTCCAGTGGGTGAAAAAGCTGAGCACAAGTAAAAGAAGGAAATAGGACAATTCTGGACTTCCAACTTAGTTTTTAACTTGTAAAACAATCTCCCCTCCAGCCTGATAAACGAAATAACTTCTTGCAGTTTGGAACCCCATTCGTCTTCTGCTTCCCACCAGAGCCGGCGTATACAATTGCTATCGCGCTCATCTTACTGTTTTCAGCACAGGAGTTCGTAAACACGATCGTGACTGCAGATCGTAAAATTTTCATACAAAATGTTCCACGTTTTTCGCGTTACCACTGCAGTATTGGACACTCTGAGTGCTATGCTTTCCGCTGCACTAAAATGCATGAGTACCATAAATATTGGTTGGCTGTAGGCTCACAAACCTACCGAGATTTTCGTTCGAGAAGACCAGTTCCTGCATGTTCTGTTTATACCAAATGCAGGTATGGAGCTGACTAGAAACGTTGCCAAGCAACACATGACTCACCACTACCGGCCCAGTAATCCGTGGCACAAGCCCTGACAATGACGCCATCGCACGTACGCCACAAGAATGACAATAAACTGTTACTCAAATCTGCAGACGACTTTTTACTTTTTCATTCGACGTAAAATGCTTTTTTCTTGGCGGTAAGCAGGCTTTTGAGCAGGAACACACCGAACGAATGTAAGCGCCAGGACGACGGAAACAAATGGAACCCTATAACGGAATCCATCACTAGAGAGTCACTTGGCTTTGTGGAATGTATGACAAGTAAAGCCCAAACCGCATTCACGCGATTTTGTGCGCGACGGCGACGAGCGACGGCTTCGAGCGACGAAACGGGCCGTCGCGCGAACAGATCGCTTGGTCTTTTCGCGCAGTCGCTCGGTTCTAGAAATCTAGAATTCGTCGCTCGTCGCCCGGAAGTGCTATGAGCGACTAGCCAATAGCGCGAAGCCGGAACAGGATGTACATCAATGACGTAGATTACCGGAACAGGATCAGGATCAGTGACGTACTACCGGTTTGCGCACGTGCGCGATGTCAGAAAACAAAGCCATGTGTTGGGGGCGCCAGTAGCCACAGCAGCAAACGTCCACGTGCGTGGTTGACAGACGCTATACAGGATCTTTGGGTCGTAGGGCGACTTATATACGTTGACCATGTCGAACGGCGACGACAAGAATGTATTCAATGAGCGCCTGATAGACGCGGTTGAAAAAGAGCGCGCCCTGTGGGATTTACAGGATCGCATGTACAAGTCCCGCAGCGTATGCGAGGCAGCGTGGCGGCGCGTAGCAGCAGATCTTGGAGCGACCGGTAAGTTGTTCTTTGTTTGTAGTGGCATGGCCTGCTGGGCCTCGATTTCTAGCGTTGCCTCTCGCTGCATTCTATGCAGCTGATGCGGCTCTTTGATAAAACGCGGACGAAGCGCCGCTTGATCACTACATTTTACCAAGCGCGAGAAAAAAAAGAGTTTTAGATTAGGGGGCTCCAACTCTTGCGTCCCCCTCATCTAAAACTCTCTAATAACGTCGAAAAAGGCACCACTGCAATATTGCGGCCCTGTGTGTCAAAGCGCGTTCAATCGCGCATTGAATTGCATGTGACAACCGAAGGCTTGCATGTACCGAGCTAACGCTGCATTCATAGTGGGATACGCGCAAAGCTTATTGGGTGCTATATACTCATGTTTTTATACGCAGTTTCTGACGTGAAAGCCCGCTGGAAAAATCTGCGGGACACATTCCGGCGTGTGCTTAAAAGTCGCAGCGAAATGTCCAAGAGCGGCGCGCCCGCAGACGACAGCCTCGACGAGGAGAAGCAGTGGATTTTTTTTGTTCGTCTACTATTTCTAAAGGACACAATGACAGGAAGACCGTAAGTTCGTATAAGAAAGTTGTACACATAGTGATATTTTTCTGTGGCATCATGCCAACATTACTGTTAAAATTTTGTGCCTGACAGCAAATTATGTGCATGCATAAACAAGCTAAATATAAACAAGAAAGTTCATAAAAGTGAATGCACGGAATGTTTAATAAATCACACAGGCCAACTTATCTTTTTCAGATGAGAGGAGTGCTTAGTAGACCTAACTTCAACCCTACAATGTTATTTTATGCAGGACATCAGGCAACCTCAAGCCAGTTGCTGAGGATGATGTGCACAGTGCAGGTGGCACCGGCCTCAATGAATCAGCCCAACAAATCTTCGAAGAAATGTATCAGGATGAAGAGTTGTCGGTCGAAGAGGTTGGTACATATGACAATACGCAGGCATCGAATCTTGTTCAGGTGTGTGCTGAAGCACGAGAGGTGCAGCCGCCAAAAAAAAAAAAAAAAACCGAGAAGAAAAGTATGATGAACAGATTGATAGCATTGGCCAGATTCTGGAAAAACAGTGTGATGAGCATGATCACTTTTCTTCATTTCTCGCAGCCAAAATGAGGCGTGTTCCTCTGAGGCTGCATGAGGAAATTCAGATGGAGCTCATGCAAATAGTTTCTAAGTACATTAGTTACGCTCCAAATTCAAGTTTTATTTGTTGCACATATTTCACTGTTTAGATAAGGAAATATCCTCTTCAGTGCGCAATTCGTAGGAGGAAGAAGTGTGACAGAGCCATCCTGTCGCACTTTGCATAGTGCACTTTGTCGCTTTCCTTTCTATGAATTGCGCACTAAAAAGGGCGTTTTCTTAGTCTAATCAGTGTTTCACCAACCAGCCCAAGCAGCCACCCTTTTGCATTATATTTGACAGCTTATTTGAAAGTGCCATGGCAGTGCTACAGCTATGTTTCGAGAAAAAGTGGACAAAAAATTTAGGGGTTTTACATGCCAAAACCACCATCTGATTATGAGGCACGCCGTAATGGGGGACTGCGGATTAATCTGGACCACCTGGGGTTCTCTAACGTGCACCTAAATCTAAGTATGCGGGTGTTTTCTGCATTTCGCCCCCGTCTAAATGCGACCACCGTGGCCGGGATTCGATCCAGTGACCTCATGCTCAGCAGTCCAACACCATAACCACTGAGCAATCGCAGCGTGTGAGGAATAGTGGATCTACTAGCTAATAATTGCCATTGCTTCCCGCTCAACTGCTATTTATACCTGACTTGTCAAACAATGCATCAGTACTCTGAAACAATCAGTCCAATGTCCCACTCCAGGACTTTATGGCACGGTACTAACCTACATGGTGCTTCAGTGCACACCTCAACAAAACTTGGTGCTTTTCCATTTGAAGGAAATCTACAGCACAAACTTAACGCAAGCAGAGAATACATACGCCAGGATGAGTGCCAACTTTCACCTAATGAGAACCACAGTTCCCTTTCCATGCATACCCAAGTCATGTGATTATGGTGAACATGCTTAAGGTAAACATACTAAAAAAACATTTCAATTAGCATGCACAGTAGCTCACTCGGCGATTGTGCTTTACTGTAACACGTTCACCATGATCACCTGACTTGGCTGTGCATAAAAAGCGAATTCTCGTTCTAAATAAAATCGGTCGCAAGTTGGTGCCTGTCCTGTCATGTGTATTCTTTGTCTCTGTAGAGCATGTGCTGTAGGTTTCCTTGAATATGACTTGCCAATTAGCTCAAACTAAGATTCTGGTTGATGCCTGCGTTGAGTCGCAAAGCTGTACCATAGGAAAGAGCTTCCAATTTGTTTTCATAACCTAGGGTTATTTAACGTGCACCTACATCTAAGCACAGAAGTGTTTTCGCATTTCTTAACATGCAGCCACTGCAAACGGTAATGAAAACCTGCAACATAATACTTAGCAGCACAACTTCATGGCCGCTAAGCCACTACAGCGAGTTGATACTTTTTGTACATTCAACTGTTACCTGTGAAGAGTCGATAATTTATTTTCAAGTGTTAATATTTATTGAACTAGTCCCAATCATTGCAGAAAATCCATACTGAAAAGGTTCGTGGTGATGTTTTACTTCTGCAAGCATAGTTATTTTCGCAACACCAGTTCCTTTTGCATGCACACCGTAATGGTTTGCTGTATATATACTGTTGTGCAATATTAAGGCAATTTCTGTGATATGGTTCCATGCCTACCTTTTTTTTTTGTACAGGCGTACTGCATCTACCAATTTGGTAACACTGTGATAATGTGAACCAGGGCTTCAGTACACCGTAATGGTTTCTTGTGTATATATATATATATATATATATATATATATATATATATATATATATACATACATACATGGTGTTTCAGCGAACACTTTTATTGCGATAGCAATTATATGGACACTCAAAAGCAGATTTCTGCCGTCGGCGTCGCCGTCAGGTTCCGTATGACGTCAATGGAGATGAAATCGTCGCCGAGCGCCGAACGCTGTATGTGCGAGTGAAAGGGCGCGAGGGGCGCGCGCTTTCACGGGGAGTGAACGCACAGCGGAGAACAAACGCGCGTTCTGCGCCGTGCTCGCTTAAGGGCTGTAGAAGTAGGCGTCTCTTTCCTCCTTTACAATCACCATATATGTAAAGCAAACGCGCCTTCTTCCGACGCGCGAGAGGCCGTGGGGGAGGGATGAGAGGCGACGTTTAGCTGCGGCACCAAGTGCCTATTTATATCAGAGGCTCCGACAACAGTCACCAACGCCGCACGCATTTTGTGCGAACGCGGGCAAAGCGCCGACGGCGTCGACAATTAATAGTTCTGCGTGTTGCCGGTGCTGCTGCATGTCTAAGTTTATACAGCTGATAAAGCTAATATCATTACTACGTATAGCTCTCTACAAATTTGCTATCGCAATTGATGCTTCGCCTTTCAGGTGAAACTGCGACAACTTTTTGTTGTGCAAGTAATGTCCGCCTCTACGAGTAGACCAGCTCATTAATTAGAATTGGGCTATCTGCAACAGGCAATCTTTATAAATTTTTAAGTGTTCCCTGAAACACCCTGTATACTGTAATGCAATGTTAAAGCCATTTCTGTGATATAGTTCCATGCCTACCATTTTTTCGTACAGGCGTACTGCATCTCCCAATTTGGTGACACTGTGATAATGTGAACCAGGGCTTCAGTAGACCGTAATGGTTTCTTGTATATATATATATATATATATATATATATTGTGAGCGCAAACTGTGCAGTTCATCATCATCATTTTGTCGGGTTGGTGTTCGTGGGCTGTCTCGCGCTGTGTGACAGTAGAAGAGCTCTGCCTACGTCCCGGGCGGCGTCTCACAATATATACATACTGTTGTGCCATGTTAAGGCCATTTCTGTCATGTTTCCATGCCTAGAGTTTTTTTGTACAGAGGTACTGCATCTCTCAGTTTGGTAATACTGTGAACCAGGGCTTATTAGTACACCGTAATGGTTTGCTGTAAATATGCTGTTGTGCAATGTTTAAGGCCATTCCTGTGGTAAAATTTTATTCACATAATTGTTTTTAGCTTGCCTCGAGTTGCTTGTATGTTTCAGTTGAAGCATCAATGTATGGGCAAAGTTTTCTAGGTTACCTTCAAGTAATTTTTGGTCCAACTCACTGATAAAGAGCGAGCGAGCTTTTAAACCAGCCACTTAAAGATACCTTGCTTGTGCCAGTGCTTGTACTGCATCCTCCATTTAATTGTGCTGCCATATTTTTGCCTTACTGGGAGCATCACACTTTCACAATGAACCATCTTGCCCAGCAAACCACCCAACTTACTTTCTAGGTTATCCTTGCATTCAAGACTTTTCTATCCTCTGTGCAGTTTGTTTGCACATGACCTTGTGAACACCATTGTCTTTGTCATTTATGACTGTAGTGCTTTCTTACTGTTTTTTGCAATTATTACTTTTATGTTGAATTTATCCAACTTTTGTGATGCCTTCCGGGCCAATAAATATTACGAAATTGCAATTGTCATAGTTGCCAGGATATGAAACAGCTCATTAGCAAAGCAAATAAAAATTTTGTTACACCTTCAGGATGCCTGTGTTTGCTGAATTTTTTTAACCGGGCATGCATCAACTGTGAATACACAGAATAGCATATTTGAACGAACCAATTCCACCACACTCCTGAGCTCAGCATGAGGAAATGAAATGCAAAGAAGGGCCACAGAACAGGATATCGCGAATCCAGTGACCCACAGCCGAAGCATCAAGTTGGGAGCCCTGAAAAGGGCTGTTGGGTTCTTCATGAAGTCAAGCAGCAGGCCTGCAGTCTTACGGCCTTGTGACCCCTGGCAGGTCCCACTGCCAAGCCACCTGCCTTTCATTCTTGAAGTAGTTCATAAACACTTTCCGCACTGAATTTGCCACATTTGTGGAGTTGCGGGCCTTGGCTCCCTGCAGGCCAAACACAGCTGCACTTGCCGTCCCTAGTCGCCATGTGCCGTTGTGGACAGACCCGAACACGTCGTGGCATTCCGCATATCCAGGTGGGCGATATGTCGCAGCAGCGTTGGCAGTCATGGACAAAAAGTTGTGGAGGATGCAGGTTGCCTTCACAACACTGTCCGCATTCTCAGGCTGCAGGTTTATCTGCCTCTCGTAGATGCGCCAACGCGAAACAAGAATCCCGAAGGCGTTCTCTACGCATCGTCTGAAACATAAACAAATTCTGGCTTAAAAATGCGTAAAAAATAAATAGGTGCTTCTTAAAACGTCACAGCAGTAGAAGTCTGTACCAAAGTAGAAAAACATGTAGCACTAAATGACGATGGCATGTTGTGCATTCTGGTCCCAAAGAGGCCAAACACCAAAATTTTAAAGGTGTTGTTATTAGTTATAAAAGTGCAAAAAAATATTCGTGCAGTTACAGCAAACACATAATCAGAAGTAATGGCAGGATACATCATTGCTCTCACAGTTAACATAGTTCAAAGATAAGGTAATCAAGAAAATGTCCTATGTACTAAAACAAATATTTGTTAATGAATGTTGTAGAAATGCAAACAGTGAGAACTAAATACATGCAGGAGCAACGTGGAAATTATGTTAGTGTCACAGCAAGTGGATAAATGATTAGGGTTATAACCTGATGTGGTACAGACCTGGCACGACTGAGGCGGTAATTGAAGATGACCTTCTCAGCTTCAGTCCTGGTGCCCGGCAGTGGCCGCATGAAGTCGGGACGCAGCTGGAAGGCTTCATCGCCAACAAACACATGAGGGCAAACTTTCTCACACCCCGGTAGCCCGAGGCAGATTGAGCTTGCCCTCATGCAGTCGTTTGCCAATGGGGGAATCTTTGAAAATTCCCCCATCACTAAACCTCCCAGGTGCGCCAACATCAATAAGGCGGAACAGGTACTGGCTGTCGGCCACGGCCATAAGCACAATGGAATGGGTGCCCTGAAAGCATTGGAAATAAAAATAACATTAAATATTTCTTGTAACTGCAGCCACTTCATTATCTTTCATTACAGTATTGCTGGGCACACATGAAAAACGGACATTTGACTGTACCACAAGCCCTAGAGTGTACATAATTTTTCTATCTTCTCGTCGTCTGCTACTCACACATACCCCATCTCCTCTATGCTTGTTGCTGTTCAAGTGTGAAACATGCAACTAGACACAAACCACCCAAAAAACATTCTCCTTTGTCACTGTCACGTTTCTGAAAAGAAAGAAAAAAAGAAACCCTCTCCCTCATGTCCTCCAATCAACAATACAGCTATGAATGGTACATTCTCATAACGCATAAATAATTACTTGTGGCAGTCCTCTGCTTGCAGGTTGCAAAACCAGGATGATGGTATTGTACTACCCCTTTTGAACAAAGCGTGCCAACACAATCTTTTCTCAAAATGAATTAACAAAAGAAGTAGGCTGTGCATTATGCACAAGGTTATTCCCGTACAATACTCCTGGGAAGTATTAGGAGTGTTTGTGTTCACAAAGCAGACCCTTTAGCAGCAAATATGCTGCATGCAACACTGCAATCTTCTGTTCCATACCTTATAGTTAAAGTATAGGCTCCCTGCCTTTCTTGGACATCTTATCTCGACATGCTTGCCGTCCACAGCACCCAGGCAATTCGGGAACTGCCAACGGCTGCAAAATCCTGCAGCGATGTCCCTCCAGTCGTCCTCTGTCGGAGGCTGCACAATACGGAAATATTTGATGCACACCAATCACTGGCGGACTTTACTGCTGCATTATGCACCTAATGTACCCTCATGCTCTGTGTATGTGGATCTGATCACTATTCCAGCTACTGCAAACATAACTATCACACACGGTACATCTTACTGCTGCTGGTTTTAGCTAATGTGATCTTATACCCTTGGTATGTTAATCTAGTATTTTAAACCGCGGTCCACTTTCTGCAGACATGCATGCGTTGTACGATCTAAGACATTCGTTTTAAGTATAAGATAGCACAAACAACACTGAAATTGAGTGAAATTCATTTCAAATGCTCACAGAAGCAACTAATACTCAGCCACTGCTCAGTAAGTGAGAACATAAAATCATGCTTATTGGTACCACTCGACTTTGCACATGCTACGAAAATATTTTATGCACACCTTCATGTACACAGGGGACAACACCTCCCACAGCACGCTGCACGTTAGGTGAATCGCCTCCCGTGCAGTCTCCAGCCCCACTCTGAAGGCCATCGCTGCATCTCGGATGAGCATGCCGGATGACAGGTATCTGAAAGCACACAAGAGCACACAGAGCTCGATCGACGCACGAAAATTTCGTAATGGTCAACGGCCACTTTCTCCCGAATCATAAGAAGTACCGAAGTGACAAAATGGTCCTACCGCAGCGTCAGCGCGAGGCGCTCGCCAGACGAAATGGGGTCCCTACAGACCCATTCCTTCGACAGCCGGTCCCGCACCAAGTCGTGGAGAGCGTCGAATGTCTCCGGCGACATCCGGTAGAACTTGAAGAACAGCGAGTCGTCGCCGTTCTTCATGAGTTTCATCTGCGAAAGGCAATGAAAGCGTATGCAGTTGTACTGCGTCGAGGCCTTTGTCTTTTGCAACTTACCGCTGTGAAGTACTCGCTTTCGTCCGCTCGCTTCGTCCAGACCGGCCGAACCCACTGCCTGCGAGACAGCGCCTGCCTCCTCCTTATAATAAGAAGTAGCTGCGCAACAGCCAGCTTCCTTCGCCGCTCCATTGCACGAACAGAAAACTTCACGGCAAGGAAAGAAAAACAAGGGCTCGCACAGCAGAATCGCACAGCAGAATGACACCGGCGGTTCAGCGAGCGCGGGCGAGAACAGGAAAGCCCCTCGCGGGAACCGTCTGCCGCGCTTCGCAGACGGAACGGACGAAGTACTAAATTTAGATAGGTACAAGAAAAAAAACCTACTGCAAGACCTTCAGAAATACTTTATTTTACTTTTTACAGCAAAACAAATCAACTTAAATTATTACAGAAAGTGCCACGCCAGGTTTGGTGCTCACTCGCTCCCCTAATACCGGCAACACTGGAGAGCCGTCGCGCGATGCCGTCGCTCGCATGCGGGTTTGCTTGCAGGCGACGAGCAAACGCGACAGCCAACTCCATCGCGTCGCTTGTCGCTGTCGCGCGCAAGATCGCGTGAATGCGGTTTATACTTAACCCTTGGTGGAACGCAGAGTGCTCACGCGATTACATGAGAAGAAAAGCAGCGTTGCAAAGACTACTTGATAACCAGTGTCCTAGCAATTGAAGAGACTATAGGTTCGCGGCAGCAACATTTAAAAGAACAGTTGAAAATTGTGAAATACAGCTTTGATTGTAAGCGCTTAGACTTTCTTTCAAGGGCAACCAACAGAAGAGCACTCTTTCGATTTCTGAGAAATAGAAAGATCATTCTGGCACAAATAAACGTCGACTCTGTGGTTCCAACACCATGCGAATTGGCCAAATTACGTGAAGATATTGCTGAAGGTGTAGAATGTCACTTTAAGTCGATTTTCCCCTATCACGCTACGCCGCCTACTCATTGTGAAGGCTTCGAAGAAGTTACAGTTTGTGAAATAAAAATATACTAAGCCAGCTGCCTAATTCAGCGCCAATTCCAGGTGGCATTACTACGCCTATAATAAATACTTTATTTAGGATATCCCCTCACGCATTACTTACTATGGTAAACAATTCTATTAAAAATTCATGGATTCCTCCGGGATGGAGACTTGCAAAGTATCCCATAATTTAAAAAAAACAACGTACTGGTTACGACTTAGATAACACCTGGTTAATATCTCATCATCATTAAAACTCATCAAAAAATCTTACATGACCGCATAGTTCATTGCCTGATAGAAAACATGATTGTAAGCCCATGCCAAATAGGCTCCAGGCGTGGGTGCTAGATTTGGTGTGCCCATGTCGACCTATAGAAAGCCGTATTGAACTAGCTCAATGTAAGAAAAATACGCTGCCTTAGTCCCTTAGATATCACTAATGGGTATAACATTGTAGAGCATGTAAGCCTAATAAACGGGCTTCAGAATGCAAGACTGCCAAATTGTTTTGTCGCATAGGTTTGTGAATTTTTAAACAGCAGGGAATTTTACTGCTCTCAACGCGGATTGTCTTCATTAACGTAAAAACAGTCAAGAGGTCTACCTCAAGCATCAGTTCTCTCGCCGTTGCTATTTAATGTTTTACTACGTACTGATCCTTTGCGACAGGATGTGCATGTGTATGTATACACCCACGACATCGCATTTCTTGCTGCATCGGCAGATTTACATGCTTTGAACCACACTCTACAGCCGTATATGAGTAACCCAGAATTGTGGCTAGAAGGACTCTCTCTTAATATCAGAAAAACGCCATCCTAATTTTCCTTCAAAGCGTTCCTGTGCTAATTTTGATTCGTTATCGACAAGAGAGAATCCCGCCGGTTAATTACCTTATATATTTTGGTGCAATGTACACCGAAAAGCCCAATTGGAGTCCACATATCGAGCACATTACCTCAAAAGGAGCGTGCGCAGTAGGAATGCTGCGTAGACGTAGCAGCAATGAGTCAGCATTGCGTCGGCATGCCTTCGTTATGATCTATTGCACGTACATTAATGTTAATAGAGTTCGACTGCGTGTTGTTTTCTGGCGGACCTGCGTACAAAATTCCGCTTCTGGTTCTATTAGAACGAGAGTCGTTACGTTTTTGTCTTGGGCTTCCTAAATTTGTCGTTAATGATATCTTATATAAGGAAGCACGTCTACCTTCTCTTCTCATGCGATTTCACATCCTAACGGGTCAAACTTTCCTTAAGATATATGCATCTCCACAGAGGAAGCCACAATACATTTTCATTACTGAATCAGCCTCATTTTTTAACCGTCATTGCTCTCGCCCACGTTGCCCTCAAGTTGTTTTCATACAAAAACTATTGGATCCATTAAATGTGGACCCATGCAAGGTGGACTTCCTAAATTTCTCTGTTCCCGTCGCTAAAATAGAATTTGATGATATTTTTCGAAAACAAATTAGCATAGCTTGCACTGGAGGCGCAAGGCTAAAGAGACAGTGGAGCTGATGGGCACCTAGCTAGTCCTGGTATTTGGGCTAGGCTAAGCACTACCAAGTCAGCCCCAGCATTTTCTGAAATATATTGAGTATTGATGCATTATCGATTAGCTATGGATTGGCTATGGCAAGGTATTGGCCACGTATTTCGCCTAGGCTAAGCACTACGAAGTCTTCCCCAGCATTTCCCGGAATGTATTGATTATTTGTTGATTATCGATTAGCTGTTGATTGGGTATCGATTGGCTATCTCAAGGTATTGGCCACGTATTTGGGCTAGGCTAAGCACTACCAAGTCATCCCCGGCATTTTCCGAATTTATTGATGATTGATCTATTATAGATTAGCTATTGATTGGCTATCGATTGACTATCGGAAGGTATTGGCCACGTATTTGGGCTACGCTAAGCACTACCAAGTCATCGCCAGCATTTTCCAGAATTTTCCTGATTAGCTATTGATTCCCTATCGATTGGTTATCGATAACTGGTTAAGCTTAAGTAGCCATGCTTGCTAGACTTAGCCAGGGTCACTTTCGCTATTTCACAGGGGTATGTACCATTGCGCTTGGACCCTTTCTGCACTACCGCTAGAATCGGCCCACTTTTTTGGATTCCGCAGACGCAGTCCACTCGGCTTAAACAGCTCCGCTGTTAAAATGCTAAACATTTTCCATATCAATATCTGAATAGTATTTGGGAAGACCACCTTATTGTCCTGCATACAAAGACCATGACAGCAACTAATGCTTGCGTCTGTGAAGAGAAGGCAGGGGTGGGAATTGTATCACCATATCTAAATTGGTCTTGTTCCATTCGACTACCTTACTTCACGCCTATCTTTCAGGCGGAATTATTGGCAATTATATTAGATTTACGCAAATTACCCTCATCTCTCTTATCAGCCGTAATTTGGACTGATTGCCTGTCTGTTCTTCACTAACCATGTCCAAATTGTTAGATTCATTAGAAACTGTCTGGTCTCTCCTCCCAAGACATTTACGTGTCGTTCGATTAGTGGGGGTGCCAGGGCACAAAGGTCTAGCCTTAAATGAATATGCAGATGCTCTCGCAGTAGCATCCCACAATGGTCCTATAATCCCCAATTTAACTACGTCAGCTTACATCTCTACGGCGTGATTCAGGAAATATACTACTGCAAATAACTTCGCGAAATCATCGTTGTCAACATCTGATTTCCCGCATCTCAATTTTTCTTGGAACAACCAATGGTGTTCCCGTAGAAAAACTGAAGTAGCGATTACGAGAATACGGTGCCGAGTCCCTCCACAGAACTTTTACCTCCACAGGCCTGGTCTGGCTATATCTCCTTTGTGTCCTTTATGCAATGAAAGTGAATCTCTGCAACACTTCTTTTTGACATGCCGCCAATACATTATTCAAAGGAAAAGATTTTTAGACGAACCCTTCCAAAACCTCGGCTTCAATTTGACACTTCCAGTAATTCTTTCCTTTGGGCTACCGCACTGGGCTACAGCTAGAGGAAGGTTTGTGAAGCCCTCTGCATCTTTTTGTGTGAGACAAAAAGAATTCCATGCTGAAACTCTTCCTAATACTTATTATGCTCTCATAATTTTTTCCTATTATGGGTTGCGCCATTTCATTAGGAAACAAGAACAAGATGTCCCAACGGCGATGTGCCGATGATCCGACAATGACGAATTCCGCGAAGGCGCATGCAGACTGAGTGCGAAGAGAGAAAATGCATTTCAACGTGGCAGAATATTTTTCCTGCTCCGCCACAGTCGTGGCACCGGTCCATGGGACAACGGGTTCCAGAATATATTCCACCGGGCATCCAACAAGTACCGAGTCAGCCGAGACCCTAGCCCCGCCTATCATTATGACGCTCCGACCGGAAGAAACCTCCGTGCACTGCATCCTGGGACCACCGCAGTACCCTAGTTCTGGCCTGGAAGCACTACCCTCTGGCTTTTCAAACTGAAGGCGTGTTTCTACCTCCATAGCATTACGGCGCCGCATGACAAATACCAAATAATGGTAGCTATACGCTCCCGGCTGTTCTGCGCCCTGATGTCCCGCCTCCAGGGCCACAAGCTTAGCACGCGCTGCGGACCTTTGTACTGGTCCTACCAGAACCGACATCGCCGCGACAAATTCTCGCTGCCATCAAGCCACAACTCCAGGTACTTTCGTCCACCACAGCTCCAGCTCCATTGAGTATTACCCCAACGGCAATTACTCCTCGCGGTCCGCCACTTCAACTACGTTTCGCACAAGCCTGTGTTCCTCCAAACGATTTTTGTACAGCTCCCAGTCCCTCCCCGGCACCACCTACCAAAAACGCGTCAACCAAGAGTGCGCCCAGGTCCCGTCCTTACTCACCCCGCACCTCCGGAGTCTCCTGAGCTGCCTCATTCTGCCATGTTTCACCAGGGCCACACGTCTCACACTCAGCCCGTCACCATTACAGCTGGCTTTCAAGGTGCTCCGCTTCAGCGCCCAGAACTTGCGTCACCAAAAGCCAAGCCATTTCAAGGTTCGGGCCCTACCACACGTGGCTTCAGCACCGCTGAGACTCACTCGCTGTACACTGGCGTGAGCGGCACGACAGTAGTGGCCAACCGCGATTCACCGAGCCTGTCCTGTCACTTGATCGACTCAGCGTTAAGCCACGACCTCCACCCTGACGACACTTGTAAAGACGACTATATACCGTAGCAGACAAGAACCAATGTCCACAGAGTGGCAGGGCAGACCGCGATAATGCGAGACCCAAGGCTCGCCGGTCACGAGGGTCAGCCACCCCTCGAATACCTTGCCACCTTTTCTTTTGCCCTGTTGAGTACTCATTCACGACAAGCCAAGTTTTCCACACCACCTGAACAACTACATGATGCCCGGTGCTGTTCTACTGAACGCGTCACGTCACCCACACGCGCTAAGTCAACTCCCGCACGGCCGAGTGCGCCTCGAGTGGGCTCCAGCGTATGCCCTCATGACCCCTCAGCGGTCTTGTTCAACCATCAGGCGAGCTACCATACCACGCGCTCTCCAGTCGCAGTGACACCGGCGCCACCAGGCGTGCGCGAGCTTCACCCAATACCACTCGCAAATCTCCAGCGGCGACAGCACCGCACCGAGCGCGTAGCTCATATCACAATACTTGACCGCATTTCCAACGCACCTCAGGTGGCAGGCGGACCCGCCACGGTGACGCAAAAACTGACGACACAACCACGCGTCACCTCGAACATGCGTGTCTGCCTTTCAAGTAGTTCGTGCCACGAGACCGTGCAGAACTCGTCCGCCGCGCCACTCTCAGCCACGACCACCGGATAACTTCATTTGAGCCCCTATTGCCTTCACCGGAACTCAGACTGGGATGTCTGACGGACACATGGAACTTCCAACCATGTACATAGTCTGTAAATATAGTCATGGTGCAGAACTATTCATTAGTCGCTAGCACTGTATATAGTAACTCTTGTGATAAGAGAACTGGTCTTCCAATCAAGACTCCGTCTAAACGGCGGGGAGCCTTGTTGGAGCGCCGATGTGCCGACGCACCGATGAAAGAGAGAGAAACGGAGTGGGAAAGGCAGGGAAGTTAACCGGAAAAGATTCTGGTTTGCTACCCTGCATTGGCGGACGTCCGCGAAGGTTGGAGCCGAGCGAGCGCGTGAGGAAAGAAAATAAAATATAGCAATACCCCGTTAACTTGAAGTAGTAAAAACTGGAAAAAAATTGCGATAACCACGGAGTTTCGAGATAGCCGAATTCACAAAAATATAAGCATAACCACCGCTTACAGCCAACATGACGCCTTTCCTATATTGCGCCGGTAACCACCGACTTCGTCACAAAAGCTCAATGTAGCACGAGCGGTACTTTCATTTTGATCATTTTTGCGATATTTTGCTTAGCAATATGACCATCGTCAGTGCAGCCAGGCACAACAGCTGCCTCCGAGCACCGGGAATCCAGGCACTGTCGTACGTGGCTGGCGTGTTTACAAGGGGCGGCACGCTCACCTCTAGACTAAGCTACTCTTTCTCGTACTCTCTACGTGCGTCAGCGGTCGTAGCGACGCTCCGCCCGCATAATCAATGGGATCAGCCGGCCGAGAGCTGTAGTTGAGGGTGAAGTAGAATCAAGCAAAAAGCATTGCGACAAAATTCCAGGCCTGGGGCGCTATAACGTAAAGCTATTCCAAATTGTTTTGACAGGAAAGCTGTTTAAGCTAGTCGCAATTTGTGGTGCGTATCAAGAAACTACCAATAAAGAAAACTTTCTTGCCGAGGCGGGATTCGAACCGTGCGTACCCCCGGTCCCAAATCGAGCGTCGTAACCACTAGGCTATAAAGCCACGCTTGAAGAACATGCATTTAATATGCGAACCATATGATTGCGTTCGAGCGTCGTCGTCTTCGTCCACAGCTAGCGCGTTCGTACGCTCGTCTTCTGCAAGGTGAAGAGGTTTTGCGCGCTATGAAAGCGAGAGAGACGCATGCACGGAGTGTGTCTCCTGGAACGCGGTGTCGGTGTTGCAAGCTGCGCTAAGCAACACGCAGTGACGACCGTAAGTCCGAGACTCGCGAAAAGAAATTACCATCATCATGAGTAATAAGATGAAAAGTTCGGGCGCACTTCCAGAAAATGTTGGGCTACGATCGCCCAGCTTCGCTGTTTCAAGCGTTGCGCGGCCGAGTGCAAGGTTAAGCGTTTTTCTTATTCCATTCTTCCGACGTCAAATTTACATAACCACCGACGCAAGCATCGGGCGGTGACCCGCAGCATTGTCGGAGCAACCCAATCAAACTCTCTCCTCGTTTATAGGAGGTAACCTTTATTCGCTTTCAAAACGAATAACATTGCCTGCACTGAGAGGTGTTGGTTATCTAATTGGCTAATTGGTTTTCGTGACGTCGCGTGACAGACAGGCGAAGTTGGGAGTGGCACAAAAATGTTTTGACCAATCGTGGAGGCTGATTGCAAAAATTTGAATAAAAAAGTTGTCGCAGTTTCACCTGAAAGGCGAAGCATCAATTGCGATAGCAAACTTGTAGAGAGCTATACGGAGTAATGATATTAGCTTTATCAGCTGTATAAACTTGGACATGCAGCAGCATCGGCAACACGCAGAACTGTTGTCGACGCCATCGGCGTTTTGCCCACGTTCGCTCAAAATGCGTGCGGCGTTGGTGACTGTTGCTGATATAAATAGGCACTGCGTGCCGCAGCTAAACGTCGCCTCCCTTCCCTCCCCCACGGCCTCTCGCTCGTCGGAAGAAGGCGCGTTTGCTCTACATACATGGTGATTGTGAAGGAGAACAGAGACGCCTACTCCTGCAGCCATGGCGCTGAGCCGTGCTCCCTCAAGGGCTGCAGAAGATAGCGTCAACCTTTCCCTTTCCCTCAAGAACCACTTATCCTGCAGCCCTTAAGCGAGCACGGCGCAGAACGCGCGTTTGTTCTCCGCCGTGCGTTCACTCCCCGTGAAAGACGCGCCCCTCGCCCCCTTTCACTCGCACATACAGCGTTCGGCGCGCGGCGACGATTTTATTGCGATAGCAATTATATGGACACACGAAAGCAGATTTCTGCCGTCGGCGTCGCCGTCGCCGTTGCCGTCGCCGTCGCCGTCGCCGTGAGGTTCCGTATGACGTCAATGGAGATGAAATCATCGCCGCGCGCCGCCGAACGCTGTATGTGCGGGTGAAAGGGCACGAGAGACGCGCGCTTTCACGGGGAGTGAACCCACGGCGGAGAACAAACGCGCGTTCTGCGCCGTGCGTTAAGGGCTGCAGAAGTAGGCGTCTCTTTCCTCCTTTACAATCACCATATATGTAGAGCAAACGCGCCTTCTTCGGACGCACGAAAGGCCGTGGGGGGGAGGGGAGGGAAGAGAAGTGACGTTTAGCTGCAGCACCAAGTGCCTATTTATATCAGAGGCTCCGGCAACAGTCACCAACGCCGCACGCATTTTGTGCGAACGCGGGCAAAACGCCGACGGCGTCGACAATAGTTGTGCGTGTTGCCGGTGCTGCTGCATGTCCAAGTTTATACAGCTGATAAAGCTACTATCATTACTCCGTATAGCTCTCTACAAATTTGCTATCGCAATTGATGCTTCGCCTTTCAGGTGAAACTGCGACAACTTTTCTTCTCCAAATGACGTCATACGGAAGCCTCACGGCGACGGCGCCCCTGGTTTGTCAGCGCAATAACCGCGGTTTTCCTGCAGCGGAACTATTCCCAAGAGCCTGCGCTTGCCTCTGTGTTTCTCCCTCTAGGCTGCAACAACTGTTCTGGTTCATTATAGTATTTTAATGCATCACATATACAACAAATTTGAATAGCGCATTCTCGAATGGAATAGAAACTGCTCGATTCGTATTCGAAATATTGAATAGTCGCCCACCCCTAGTAAACAGACATTCAGCCCCATAGCGAGTAATAGAAGCACCTCTGCCATAAAAATAGAATGTTGTACGCACGAGTTGGCATTCTCCAAAAGTCAAGTATAATAACAGATACTTTCGCAAGTTTCGATTTGTAAAGGTGCGACAAGATCTGCTCCCAGAATGAGGAAAACAGGCATGGAATACCGGCAGAAAGTAGAATTCGCTCAAAGTGTTATGCACATAAAGCGACTACCACCAGAAGCTTCTCGCGATGAAAATCAAGCCGGCAACACACCGCGCCCTAGAACAGGATTGGTGGGAGCAGCTGGAAACGCGGAAAATGACCACGAAGGGTAAAACAAAGAAAGCCGCAATGCAAAATGGCGATCGGCGCCCGAATGGTACCGGGAGGACACAGTTCAGGATCGATTTTGTTGCCCAACGACATTGGCCGCCTTGATGTCACTAGCGAAGCGCGAGGAATTTCCACTCTGTACGTACCACCATGCTGCACTATCCGTGCGCGCGCTGCTTTTCCGCTGATTTTCTCGGCATTGTGCGAAAGGAGTAAACACGGGAAACCCAAGAATAAAGGAGCGGGAAGCTATTTCAGCTTTCCATTTGCCCCCTCCCTCCCCAACTGTGCCTCCCTATGGCACAACTGCCTCCACCGACGATGAAGAGAAGGGGCAAGTGGAGTTGCGATGGGTGCACCGCACAGCAAAAGAAGCAGCATCGTTTCCACCGCCGACGATAGGCGCAAGCAAACATCGCGCGCTCTTATCTCCTCTCGAGGAGGCGTCCATCCGAAGCAACAATGATGGCCACGGTCCCGTCGATGCCTCTGCCTTGTCTCGGTCGGATGCTGTGTTCTGCGTGCGTCTATCGACGAGTCGCCAGCTCTTTTTTCTTTATTCTTGCAAAAGCCCGAACTCCTATTTACACTCGCTTTCCTGTCTCCATTCCACTGCATCATAGGGACGCTCCTTCTCTCTTGAATTTTGTTTTCTGCGCCGCTCCTTTTTTGGCTGTTAACCCTCTTTCTCGTGGCGTTTACTTTATCTTTGGTACGCGTCCTTTCCCTTGCTCATTAATTTTTCTCTCTTCAATGGAACCGCAATGGTCTTGTTAGCGCCGTTTTTACGTTGTCAGAGCATCCTTTACGAGTCCTCGTTCTTTTCCTCTGTGCAGTCTGCATATGCAGGCGTTTATGATTTCACAGTCATTCATTCGATGTACAAGCATGAAATTTTCATCACAACACGCCTGTATACGGCCGTAATTTCTAGCCTTTCTTCAGCGGAATGGATTTCGTTATTTCACAGAACCTCGGTTTAGTCCTGTAAATTTAGCCCAGGAAAATTTCGCGCGAGCTTAACATTAGGACGGTCCGTGCGAGCAGTACCACTCCCTTGCTCAGTTACGTACACCTTTTATACTTGCAACAAAGGCTTCGACAAATAGTGAGCTAGTTTTTGAAAGAAAGCACACCGAAAATTAAAGTATTTACACTTGTGCAAACTTAAGCAAAAACTGACTTCAACAAAAACTACCTTTTTAATATTTCTGTCAATACACAGGCCCCCTATGGGGACGCGCACATGCGTTGAGCAGCTTCTTAATAAGAAATTTGAACTTTTCTGCAGTGCTTTAAACTCGGAAAAAGTGACAACTGAACATGTGCTTAGTGTGCACCTTCTTGTACCTGATAGATTGATATGCTAATTTATTTATTTGGAGTGAAGAAAAAATGCAATAAAAAAGCAAGGGCGAGCAAATAAATGGTCACACGCTTTAGTTCATGACGAACGTAAAGGAAGTATTAGCAGATTGTTACAATGGAGGCATAAATTTTTATTGGGAAAACACCCTGAAACTACTGTAAACATTCGATTACTGAAAGAAAAAGTATTCAATCGCCAATTTAGTGGAAGCGTTGACACACACGCACAAAAACGTAAGTATGGACAGCTAAAAACAACAAGTAAGGAAACGGACCATTGAAATATACAAAAATTGGTCGAATATTCAATCAGCAAAGGATCAAGGGTATACCACAGATACAAAACAAAATGTTCGTGTCCGTAGCCAGACACATTGTCCCTACCTGCGAAGAAAGACTTTTCTAGCATTTAAAATAATGGTTCGTGCTTTTTGACCACTCCACAGCTAAAGCGATTGTCCTACAGCAGAAAAGTGGTTATCAAGATCGTTAAGTTTTACCCTCTGAGCCGTCCACAGCAATTCATAAAGATGGCCCGTGCTAGAAATGTGCCCTCTTTCTCCCTTCTGTAGCCGCACTCTAAACAAGGCAGTGTAGCAGTTCGTAGCCGGTAAAGAAATATAACGCTGTATGTGTATGCAGCTTCCAAGTTAATTACGTGAATCAAAGTGCTCGTGGCACGGGAGGTGCCTGTATGAGCAAGAATTAATACCTCGGTGTCCGTTTTAATAAGAAGGTAATTTCTAAATTTGCATCAGAGCAATAACATTGGGTGAGACTTGTTGGTCGTCGTAGACGCACATTTGCATCGGATATTCTAAAGATTGTCATCGAAAGAGGTGCAGAAGTTTGCCATCACCAGCACAGTGAAGTAAGGCTAAGTGCTGGACGAGTTGGTACGGGGGGAGCAAGAAACTGAACCAGCAAAGTAGACCTATACACAGAGACAAGAGCACAGGGCGGTGCTGGACGATCAATTGGCTTCATTATTTGAGGAAACCTGTAAGGTTCTCACCATATGACGTTGAAGTAAGTAACAGTGGTTCCATATTATGTGACTAAGTGTGACGGTACTTTTTATTATGGTGCTTTCAATGCGCAGACCTTGATATAAGCGCTGTTTGTGCGAGTATAATGAGTTGGAAGTTTAATTGGGTGGCGGGATGGTGTCGCAGGCGCACTGACTGGGCGCTCGTCGCTACGCTTCGCGGGAATGCCCCGCGGAAGACTTCAGCAGCTGCACTGTGTAACCCCCGGTGTGGCTCAGTCAGCTAAGGCGTTGCGCTGCTGAGCACGAGGTCGCGGGATCGAATCCCGGCGGCGGCGGCCGCATTTAGATGGAGGCGAAACGCAAAAACGCCCGTGTGCTTGCGTTGTAGTGCACGTTAAAGAACCCCAGGTGGTCAAAATTTACCCGGAGCCCTCCACTACGGCGTGCCTCATAAGCAGAACTAATTTTGGCACGTAAAACCTTAGAAAGAAGAAGAAGAAGCTGCACTGTGATGCGTGAACACAATCGCACAAGTGAGCCTCCGTTCGCGGGACTGCACACGCGAACGACTAAGGCGTTGGTGTCCGGCATACGCAAACATTATTGGCTCAACATCCATGCGCGCCCAGACGAACCTTCTCCATACCTGGGACAGTTCATTATTACGTCGCACAAAGAAGGAAACAAGGACGTAGACGGATGGCAGTACAAACTATCAACTCTTTATTTTTGTTATAGAACACGTAAATATACAGTGATGGGGGGGGGGGGGGGGGAGAGGGGTCACTGACATATGCTGTGACAAGCGTCACGGCAGCAACTTGGCGGCCAACTGTAAGAAGTGTATATGCTCGCCTCTGATACACAAGACCACAGCTATAGGAAAAGCGAGAACAAAAATGGAAAGATAAATATGAGAACTCACCCCCCCCCCCCCCCAGAAAAAAAAAAACAAAAAAAAAAACAAGGCCAGTGTCTAGGGGCGCTCCGTCAATCACGCTCACAGGAGCCGAAATCGAGTCCGCAGGGCGGAGTGGGCGCTGGGGAACTCTGTTGTTCTGGCTATCGCGCTGTTACACGACATATCACTGCCACCCCGCCCCGCCCCACTCTTATCACTTGATATAATAACACGTTCTCTAATACAAATAAACATTTGATAGTTTTGCGCGTCCTTGTTCCGGTTGTAATTTTACGCCCGTGTAAAACTCGGCGCACCGTAATCATGAAAAACATGTCCCAACAAGCCCCTTTCATCGCAGCTTCTTCAATTTCTTGTACCTAGATTGGCTAGCGGGCATTCTTGTATAAAGGCGAAATAAATGTCCTTTTTCGTTTGCGCTGCATTATGTGAGCCTTATATGTCAAAGAAAACATGGCAATTATGAAAGCATGACATAGGCATAGGGCCACGGACGAATACGGTCAATATCTTAGGGGTACCTACGAAGATTCCACAATTACCTAACCTTTACATATGAGAATAGCGGAAATATCTCCTGTGTTAATCCCTGTATACTTGATGATGAACTTAGTAGGCTAGAATGGGCAGCAAGAGGGGGTCATGTTTGTGCTAGGTGTTATTTCCAAGAGCTGACTGTCAGGTTGTACACAAATCGAGGGCATGCACGGGAACAAGATCTTATGATTGGTAGCGTATTGAATTTGTTCATTAATATATTCAGCTAGGCATAGCAGTCAAAGTGACCCGAATCGTAAGCAGGAAACATCCAGACTACTAAAGAATGGCTCGTAGTTAGTCCCATGCCATTAACGGCAGTTCGCTGTTATCCTTTCAATTATCGGTATATAACCGTTGCGTTCTACCATTACTTACCTCTGGCGCTGAACTAAGCAATGTATCACAAGCCGTACAACGGTAAAACAATCGCCGTAACTTCAACAGAAACAAACGTGGTAGATTGCACTAGAAAGCTAACAGCTGTAGTGAGTATTTTAGGTGTTATTCTACTCTTCGGTAGACCGTTCGCTGCGTACAGCAGATAGCCACAGATCTGTTAAAGGGCGCCAATGAAAGGAAAACGCTGTAGAGGATGGCAGAGGAGGTGGAATGAAATTCGAAAACTTGTTAGGCACAGGCTATAGTTGGTTCCGGCAAGATGATGGGTAATTGTAGATGGTTGGGAGAAACTTCCGCTGCACAGTGGACATGAACTCGGCTGATCCTAATGACGACCTGCCAGCCTCCCGCTCAATTCAAGACGCAAGACGATGCTTTTGTCTTCAGACGGCTGACGTGAGCCCTGAGCGGGTGCATTTTCTCTGCCGCTTATAATCAGGGCTAATATTCCCCACTGCTCACATAGCTTTGACGCGAGGTGTGTTGTCTGACGTTACTCTGAACGCAATTATAAGCAGACTGATATCGCACAACGTTAGGCAGCCTCAGCGTTTGCTCAAACATGAATGCAAAATGGCCAACCTAACTGTAACATAATTTCTGTGATCGATACAAGCATACTTTTGTCAATGACATTCATAATTCGCCATTTTTTATGCAGCCATAGAACACCAGCCTTCTCGAAAGGAAACCGAGTGCTACTTATATGAATAGCAAACACCGCGCTTTTCAACAATCGTGTGCAAATAGTCAACGCAAACGTTCTTTCACCTCGGCCACAACAGCCAGCGTTAAGTTCAACTGTTCACGGCGTGGCGCGTATTTCGCGGCTCATTTGGCAAGCAAACAGCCCGCGTTTGGAAATTGAATTTGCCGTCTTGGTTTGCAGAAGCGAGCTCTTTGAACACTAGTTAAGGGCAATCGCTAGTTAAGCGATTGGCCCCTACGAGCCTCAAACTCGTGCAACGTCCATTGAGAAACTGCGGACTGGCGCTCGCAGGCATACGCAGGCACCATCATATTTGACAAAGGACAAAAGAAAACACGCCCCAGCCTCTGTAGTTAAGTTTAAGATAAACGCCGGCTAAGAGTCTTTCATAAGCTTAGCTAACTTCGTAATAGGTGAACCTAACATTAGCTACTGGCTAGGCTATAAAGCTGCTGGCTATAATTGACATTTATATTTTATTCTTTCCCAATTTAAAACAAATGGCTTATACCTTTTTAACTGACCTGTTACGATGACACTTCGACATCAACGTTAAACGCTAACGCTAAAGGTATTCTACTGAACATTAAATGTCTCACCGAAAACCAACGTATTGCTGGTGCCGCTTTCTGTGTTCTCAATCTGACTCTGTACAGAGCAAAGTTGAAACTAGGTCCAAGCATGATCACGCAAAAAACAGAAACTCTTGCTTCGATTGAGATGCTGCATTGAAGAGGTCATGTGACATATGAATGCCACCATTGTTGTAATATGTTTGTGTCTTGTACATAAGAAGGATAACAGCAAAACTATTTATGGTAATCAACCTGTCAACAAGCGAAGAACTTGTGTGATATAAACCTCAAACATTCGTCAAAGAGGCATTCGACTAGATTATTTTAGATTGGCATGGAGCTACCTCGAAACACGGCAGTAGTTTTCGATGCGTAAGAACTGTAACGCGTTAGCATCAACTCCAGATAAAAGGGACGATAGGGTCAGGAAACAAAAAAATGGCGCTGTCACGTGCGTGGCATCGCGAATTTTTTTAACACGAAAGTGTTTTATGCCGGGGTCCACCAAGACTTCACTGACGTATTTCCGTCACGGAAATACGTCATCTTACAATGTACACGAACATAATACAAAGAAAGAAACCAGAAGAAAAAGTTCCACAAACATGCAAAATTTGGAAATCGAACCCACGACCTCTCGGTCCGCGACGATAGATCGCCGAGCGTTTAACCCATTGCGCCACAAACGCATTTGCAGAGAGCTACACAGACGCGCCTTATATATCTAACACTCCTCCGTGTACCCGCGCTCTTGCTCGGGGCGGTGCCGCCGCCTACGAGCAGAAAAGAGAAGTACTGCATTATGACACTAACGCGCACCGACAGTGAACGCTTCGGTGGTCTCAGCACTACGACGCCTCGATGCCAGCATTCGAAGGGACGCTGGCATCAAGAAGCACTACCAACGCCACCTAGGTGGCGTTCACCGTACTCAGCACAGCGGAGCGTGGCCTCCGCAATTAGCTCTGAAAATGTTTCTGAAGTTGATCGCGGAGGCTGCAATTACGACGCGCTGTACGCGCTGATTTGACTCGGTGACGATTCAGTTACGTGCTTTATCTTGCGCGTTGTATTAGTGTGTGAGTTACGTGCTTCGTCTTTCGCGTTGTGCTAGCGTGTGCAGCGTAGTGCAGCTTCCATATGCACGACGGTTGCTCATGGTCATCGACGTTGGTAGTCGTGATGGAGGAGACGTGCCACCAGGCGTCAGCGTGGGTGCATCAACGCCTAAGGGCGCTTTAGCCACAAAACACCAATAGACATTATATATCAATGTGCAATAAACATTACACTACTTCTGTGAAGACACGTTTCACTTTCGTGTTCTATACCAATTCCTATATAAGAGGGATCAACCACATTTTTTTTCTTTTCAGATCCACTTACTGCGAACATTTTGCCTCAGGAGATATACATAGCGCTGAGGTTCGCCATAAGAGTACATGTGGGTTCTTGCGTAGTTATCGCAAGCACCATCACCATCATCATCATAATAATAATTACCGCATTTCAGTTAACCTAAATTACAGTGCGGCGATCATGAGCACGGCACAAGCGCAAATCGCGACAGAATTGTTGCTAGCATCCTCCGTGCTTCGCCACGCAACCAGTCTTATTTATTTATTTATTTATTTATTTATTTATTTATTTATTTATTTATTTATTCATTCATTCATTCATTCTCAGGGTCCGAGGATATTACAGATAGAACTGGTTAATTAACGAAGTATAATTCATGCATTCTTGAAGGCGGCGGAATCATGGGTCACAGCGACCGACGTGGGAAGGTGACTCACTTCACTCTACGGGGCGGATGAACAGAAAAAATTTGAATAAACGCAAAATAAAAGCTACAGAACACGGCCTCTCCGCCGAGCGGAGAAAGACAGGAAGAGGCGGAACGTCGACTTTCCCTCCACTGCTTTGCACTACGCCCCTAGCACCCCGATAGCATGCCGATGCTCCTGTTCTCAACCCTCGGATAGAATGTTCCGATCCAGATAGCGAAATATCCCTTTCACTTTATACTTCCCCACTTTTGCAACGCGTGTGCGTTATTTACAATGTGTCGACAGTAAGCTCGTGTAATGTGTCCAAGCTAATGCGAACCATGCTGCTTCCAAAAAGGTAGTACGAGGTACCACGATGGGACCAACCCTGCGCAAACTGGCGAATTTTTCGGTTACTTTGCACTGCTGAACTGGTCAGAAATATTTGCCTATATTTTATGTACTTGCATAATTGCGTAAGCAGGAACGCCAAATTTTGCATCGATTTCGAGAACATGGAATTCAGCAGTTTGCAGCTAGCTAGTATTTCCCCAGGTATCAGGGGAAATTTCCGCTTTTCAAAGTTGTTGCGCAGTACGCGAACAAGAATGCGAAATGAAGGCGGGTTCCCGCGTTCCGCGCGCATGACAGCAGCGCTCTGCAAAAAGGGTTTCAATTAATTAACATTATGCAATGGCTAATTGTTGGAGTCATGAGTCACGTTTCTTCATGTGTTTAGGACCTAATAAAGAAACGTGAAAACATGAAAGTGTCCAACTCAAGAGATTAGATAGAATTCGCTGAACTGTCGAAACTGATCAAAAAGAAGAAAGTAAGGGATATTCGAAATTATAAAGTGGGAAAGATTGAGGAAGCCGTAAAATATGGACGCCGCATGAAATCAGTATGAAGAAAGCTTGGCATAGGACAAGGCAAGATGTATGCACTGAATTATAAGCATGGTAATATCATCAGCAATTTAGATGACATAGTAAAAGCAGCGGAAAAATTCTATACTGCCTGTACAGTTCCCAAAACAGCCAAGCTACTTCCATTCGAAATAGTGATGAACCGGATACAGAAGCTCCTTCTACAACTAGCGATGAAGTTAGAAGGGCCTGGAAAGACCCGACCAAGGGAAATGCGGCTGGTGAAGATGGAATAACAGTAGATTTAATCAAAGATGGAGGAGATATCATGCTTGAAAAGATTGCGGCCTTTTATACGCAATGCCTCACAACTTCAAGTGTACCAGAGAGCTGGAAAAACGCCAACATTATACTTATCCATAAGATGGGAGATATCAAAGAATTGAAGAATTACAGACCAATTAGCTTGCTTTCAGTATTATATAAAATATTCACCAAGATAATTTCCAATAGAATCAGGGCAACACTTGACTTCAGCCAACCAAGAGAACAGGCTGGCTTCAGGAAGGGATATTCTACGATGTATAATATCCACGTCATCAATCAGGTAATTGAGAAATCTGCGGAGTGCAATCAACCTCTCTCTATGGCTTTCATAGATTATGAAAAAGCATTTGATTCAGTAGATATACCAGCAGTAATAGAGACATTGCGTAATCAAGGAGTACAGGAGGCATAAGTGAATATCTTAGCAAACATCCACAAGGATTCCACAGCTACCTTGGTTCTCCACAAGAAAAGTAGAAAGTTACCTATCAAGAAAGGGGTCAGGCAAGGAGACACAATCTCTCCAATGCTATTCACAGCATGCTTAGAAGAAGTATTCAAGCTCTTAGACTGGGAAGGCTTAGGAGTGTGGATCAACCGCCAATATCTCAGCAACCTTCGGTTTGCACATGACATCGTCCTATTCAGCAACAATGGAGACGAATTACAACAAATGATTGAGGATCTTAATCGAGAAAGTGTAAGAATTGGGTTGAAGATGAATATGCAGAAGACAAAGATAACGTTCAATAGCCTGGCAAGGGAACAAGAATTCATGATCGCCAGTCAGCCTCTAGAGTCTGTGAAGGAGTACGTTGATCTAGGTCAATTACTCACAGGAGACCCTGATCATGAGAAAGGAATTTACAGAAGAATAAAATTGGGTTGGAGTGCATACGGCAGGCATTGCGAAATCCTTACTAGGAGTTTACCACTGTCGTTGAAAAGAAAAGTGTACAATCATTGCATTCTACCGGTGCTAACATATGGGGCAGAAACTTGGAGGTTAACAAAGAAGCTCGAGAACAAGTTAAGGAACGCACAAAGAGCAATGGAACGAAAAACCTTAGGAGTAACGTTAAGAGACAGGAAGAGAGCGGTGTGGATCAGAGAACAAACGGGGATAGACGATATTCTAGTTGACATTAAGCGGAAGAAATGGAGCTGGGCAGGCCATGTAATGCGTAGGATGGACAACCGGTGGACCATTAGGGTTACAGAATGGATACCAAGGGAAGGGAAGTGCGGTCGAGGATGGCAGAAAACCAAATGGGATGATGAAGTTAGGAAATTCGCAGGCGCAAGTTGGAATACGCTAGCGCAAGACAGGGATAATTGGAGATCGCAGGGAGGCCTTCGTTCTGCAGTGGACATAAATATAGGCTGATGATGTTGATGATGATGATTCAATGACGATGACAACACGACGACGTAGCAGTTGGTTGCTGTTACTAGAAAGCAATAACACCTTCATTGCTTTTTTAACAGCGGAGCGAACGGCGGAGCGAACAGCGGAGCGAACAGCGGAGCGAACACGAAATGTGGGCCGATCCTGGCGGTAGGGCAGAAAGGGTCCAAGCGCAATAGCACATACCCCTGTGAACTAGCGAAGCTGAGCCTGGCTACGTCTAGTTAAGCATGGTTGGGACTGCTTAAGTTTAGTAAGTCATTAATAGCCAGTCAATAGCCAATCAATTGCTAATTGATAATCAATCAATAGTCAATAAATTCCGCAGAATCCCAGGGATGGCTTGGTAGTGCTTAGCAGAGCCCAAATACGTCGACAATGCCTTGCGATAGCCAATCAATAGCCAATCAATAGCACAAATAATGATCAAATTCCGGAAAATCTGGAGATGACTTGGTAGTGCATAGCCTAGCCCAAAACCCAGGACTAGCGTCGCTGTCTGTTTAGCATTGCGCCTCCAGTGCAAGCTACGATATTTTTTCCTTTCTTGCTTCGCTTTAGTCCTATTATCTACCACCGCCCCAAAACGGTGCGGAATACTCTAGTAGAGAGCGTGACGTAACTGTTAGGTCATAGCAGCAGCCAACCTTTACGCCATGCCTGGTCACTTTTTCGACATTGTCTTTTCCAAGTGTTTATAGCTATCATATAACAAGTGATGAATGTGACTGAACATAATTTTACCCAATGCGGCTGCAAAACCGCGTTAACGTCGCGGCGGAATTTCGTAGGTGCGTATCCCACGGAATTTCTCTCACGATCGCTCTAAGCATAACTCCGGACCTTCCATGTTGCCGGTTTTATATTGTGTTATCGTAACCAGCAAGAAACAAAATTCTGAACGAGATTAGCATATAACAAAAACAATAGGGTAGAACTCATCTCACTATGACTGTCGGGGGCAATGCGAAGAGCGGTCCAGCAATGTAGCGACAAACCATATTCCTTAAGTGACGTTTATTTAACGCTTGTATTGGTAATTATAGTTTCGTTGCTTCGGCTAAATACCATTACTCGGACATCGTCTCCCTTCGCTACGGCACTCGCTTGCCGAGGTCGCTATCAGCATGGAGACATGACGACAACTGTATGGACGCCGATGCAGTGACGATGAAATGACGAAGGAATGATGTTGATCCTACGACAAAGGCGTATAACGGCGATGGCATGACGACAATGAGATGTACATTCCTAAATTGTCGCGATGAGATAGCGCCAACTACTGGACAACGACGACATGGGCAGACTGACATGAAGACGACTGTATGGAGACAGCCGGATGAAGAGGCGTGAATGACTGCGATGGCGCGACTAATACGCCATGACAACGATATTATAACAAAGGATGCATGATGACAATGAAATGACGACGATGGCCCGACAACGGTGGCGTAATTACAATAGAGTGACAAACTAGGATTGACGTCGATAGATGGACGAAAGTTGTGTGACGACGACGACACGACGAGCATGGGATTACGATTCTGAAATGATCACGATGGTTAAGCTACAGCGTGACGAGTATGGTATGATGACAGCGTCATCCCGACGACGGCATGACAACGGCATGAGGACACTGGGATGACGACGAGTTAATGATCACAATAGCGTGACGCGACTAGATAACGAAACATGTATGACGATGATGGCATGACGAAAGTCGGATGACGAAGCTGTAGTGATGATGAAGGCTCGACCACAACAGTACAATGAAACTGGATGAACAAGCGACGACACCATGCAAGACAGTATGACGTCAACGCTGTGGCAAAGGACGCGTGACATCTTCTATTCGACGACGACGCAATGACGATGATGACACGACAATGACGGAATTATCACGATTGAATGACGATAGCATTATAACCATATAATGACGAACAATTATTGACGTCGATGAATCGACGAAAGTGGTATTATGACGACGCATGACAACAATGGGATGACAATACTGAAGTGATGACGGCGGTGAAACGACAGCGCAACGACGATAACATGATGAGAGACGGATGTCGAAGTTTAAATGATGACGATGGAAGGAGCGCAATGGGATCCCGATGACGGTATGAAATCGAGTATATGACGACGATATGCAGTAAATAGTTGGACGGAAACCCGTCTGGTCGGGAATCTGCAGGACAACAATTGAAACGGACACCGACCACGACAGTTTAAAAATGTTTTTTTTATATTTTTTAAACTTTCTTGGTCGGTCTCCTATTAAATTGTTGTCATGACGACGATATAATGACGATGCAATGATGACGAGGGTATAATAACAATATGAGGACAAAGGGATGACGACGAGTGCATACTAATGGCTATTGGATGACTGCCTCACTTAAACCTGCATGTCGACAATTGCGTGACGACATCGGCATGACGAGAGTCGGATGACGAAGCTGCAGTGACGATGATGGCACACGCGCGATGGCATAACGACGACAGTGAGAAAAGAGAGGCATGATGGCAGCTATCTGCCGATGATCACATGACAAGAGTGCCATAATGACGACTGAATGATGACAGTATGATTACAATGCCATGACGAAGAAAGATCAATGGAACGACTAAGGCGATATAACGAAGACGGCGTGACAATTGGATGAAGTTGGTGAAGTGATGACAATAATAAAACAACCGCGTGACGAAGACTGTGTGACGACCATGGCGTGATGACAACGGCGTGACGCGAGTTGGATGACCAAGCCGAAATGACAACGTTGTAAAAACCACGGTGGCGTCACGACCCCGAACACATACCTAGTGGCCCAAGCTATCAGGCAACTTGAACCACTGGATCGAAGTAGAATGCGTGACAAAAGCATGACAACAGAAAATGGAATGCAAAATAGAATGACGACACGACCACTGAACGGCCACAACGGCACCACTATGGCGGTGTCATAACGAACGCATGACGACTGTATGAAGATGATGGCGTCAAGATGGCGGCATGGCCAGTGTCAGATGAAAGAGCTAGAATGACCGCGACGCACTCACAAACACGAGCCCGTACCTTATGGCCCAAACTATTAAGCAACTTGGGAGACTGGGTTAGGGTAGAAGGCGCGACGGCGTGAAGATAGTAAGAGTGTCACGCGCCATTCCCGCATTCTGAAGACCGCGGCCAGCAGGACGACGAAAATGACGATGGAAGTAGCATGTTCGTGGCTGTTGTTATTGTGCCATCTTGGCTGTGACTTCTCTGTATATATTTTGCAAATATAAGTTTGCCTACTCTCTGTCCACGTCAGAATATCACGAAGCTTGAATGACTGCAATGAAACGACCACGACGGCACCACGTCCAGGAGCACATACCTACTGGCTCAAACAGGTTGCAACTTGGGCCAGTAGGTCGGTGTAAGAGGATAGATAGATAGATAGATAGATAGATAGATAGATAGATAGATAGATAGATAGATAGATAGATAGATAGATACGCATATACTCGACAGTTCGCGTTCAGGGAGTTTCCGTCTAATTTGTTTGCGCAATGCCCGGCTCGGCATAACCAAAGCGTTAATGCCGTCATAGGAAGCGGAAGGGGGACGGCTGCGCGTGCATGTGTACGAGTGGCGCATCTTCTTGTTTAGGGTTGCCTTTAGTCACATTCCATCGTCACTGGTCGCCTGTCTATCAGGGTGCCCAATACCAGCTTGCTATCCCACCACTTAAGCATTTCGAGCCTAGCTATGCGGCCTTCTTTCTACGTATGGCATATAGGGCACAGCGAAAGCGGACGTCATCAGAATGTTCCGTCTGCGAGTCTATAGTTATCGGGGACAATGGGTGGCTTATCACTGTACTCCGCATGGCAGCGATCAACCAGACACGGAATGGTATTAAACTGCACATTCTCGCCCTGTAGTGGGATATTTACTAGGACAACGCCACTATCGTGGCAAAGCAAAAGAACGCTTCTTCTTGGCACTTGCTGGAATCGCACATTATCCAATCAGCGATGACCCGTACAGCAGAAAATATGCCATTCGTTTACGCACACTACTTGCGTCATGTGTTGTGTACATAAGTAACAACGTTAGCTTGTCCTACTTGGTGAACAAGGACCCTCTACACGGTTCCGAAACGTCTATCCTTCTTCAGACTAGGTCCGTGGCCGTGATGCACTTAAGTGCACGTATGTAAGTACATTTAAGGCGTCTATACCCACCGTGTCACAGTGACACCCATTCTGGGAGGACAGTCATGAATGGGCAGATTTCCAGTGGCTCGATGACTGGGCAGGCCAAATACAGGAAATAAAAAAAGAAGAAATTGGCTGAGGTTTCACTCTTGTAAACCTAGTTATCACGAACGGAAGGTCTGTTTGGCTTGGTTTTGCAAAGACTATGCACACAGTGTTTCATTACCGCAAGCTTCCGCGCTTGGTAAGGTTCTCTATAAGGTGCTAATCTCGCCTCCCTATGCACATTAAAAAAAATTAGTCTTTTTGAATCACGTATTGCTTAATATCTTATTCTGTCTTTGCGGAATTTACATAAAAGTTTCATATATATTTCAAGTTCCTCGAATAAAACCAAGGCGTTAACGTAAACGCACCGAGGCTAACTACCAATCATGAGCTCCCGTTTTCTTGCCTTGCTATCAAAACAATAATTTGCCCTTCAAGTACAAACATTGCCCATTCAAGTACAAAGTCATTTGTTGCATCATGGCGTATGGTAAAACTGGAACTTATTCATTGCTCTTTCTCTCTCAACTTGCGACAAAACATGCGTTGCACTGATTCATCTTCCGTCATATCGACACTTCTTGCCTTTGACTGGATGTTTATTGAGGCTCCATAAAAGATTTTTATTCCTGTCCTTTCCAAAAGCTAGTTATGCTTACTTCCTGCTTTAATGCTAAGCTAGGCAAATGACTGAAAACACAGCTCGTACATAACCATTTCTTTTTTGTCTCTTAGTCCTTGCTGCTTTTTAATCCAGTCTTTTCCTCGTGTTTGCTTTCTGCCGTCCCATAAGCTGAACGTTCTCGAGGAGTCGCCTGCCAGAAACAGCTGCAGCGTAGATGACACGTCCATTCACGCCTTCACTCCTTCTCTTAAGCACGTGCTGCTTCGCTATTCTGATGCGCGTAGCTCCACTAGGAAAAAAAAGCCAGCGTGAGCATTTGAATAAACCACGCGAACACCTTGAAAGCATTCACAAAGAGCCTCAAGACTAAATCCTAAATTGCCCGGCCGCAGGTCCTGCACATGAATATCTAATAGCCCCATTTCAGGCGGCGGCTTCTCCAATATGGCGAGCAATACAGCTTCGGGCAGAGCGGCGGATAAATCGTAAAACATTAGCATCCAGTTATTCGTACATCAAAAGTGCAAGAAGGTACTTATGCCCCCGTTGAGAGCATCTTCAAAATTTTTTCTCTCGGTAACATTTTTCCCATTTCTCTCCCCGCAATACTTTAAGTAGTATAATATTTTGCTTTTATACTGTATAAATAAACAGACTGAATCAATCTTCTACTCGAGTATGAATGCAGTAAGAAAGAGAAAAATGCTTCTGGTATAGTCTCGCACATAAGTGAAACTGCGCAAAAAATTTGTTGACAGCTCATGTACAGATGCCCTGGATAATATAAAGAAATCACCACATATCCACGACGTGAATGATGAAGAGTGGGCGAAGCACCGGGGGATCATTCGGGCAAAACGCCGGAAGCGTTCTCCGGAAGCCGGAGCTTGGCGTACATATACTGTACATATATATATTGAACATGCGTGCAGTACACATGTACACATGTACATGCTCTGGTATATGCAGTATACATGCAAACCAGAGTTACAGACAACGAACAACTACGAGGGACAAGGCTCGGCCCTAAGGTGCCTCGCCCCTGAAAGCCCAACACAGGAGTACCACCACTCTGAGTGTCATGTCGCCTTCTTTGCAGGTAAACTCCGCGGGGACTTCTAGCTTCCGATGAAGTTAACTCTCTCAATGTAGTTTAAACACACACACACATACATACATAATACATACATACATACATACATACATACATACATACATACATACATACATACTACATACATACATACATACATACATACATACATACATACATACATACATACATACATACATACATACATACATACATACATACATACATACATACATACATACATACATACATACATACATACATACATACATACATACATACATACATACATACATACATACATACATACATACATACATACATACATAAATTTATGTAGTTGCTTCATAATACAACAGGCCCAGAAGGGCATTGCGTAAGGAGGTAATCTTGAAATTGTAATTGTAAGAACTCACAAAATGCATACCATCAAATTATACAACAATTATACAAAAACAACAGAAAGAACTAAAAGGGGAAGAACAGTACGTCAGTAAAAAACAGTGTCAATAACAAACAGACACAACCATTACACTCAAGTGTTGCAGGTTAATAAGTGTGTAACATTCATCGAACAAAAAACACACTAAAACTGTTATGAGTATCAAGAATAGCTAGTGACACATGTGTTATACTACAAACATAAAAAAATACTATAAAGCACCATCGCTACAAGGCAGTAAGCTAGCGTCAATAAAAAAGGCGCAGTTTCGCCCGAAAGGCGAAGCATCGATTGCGATAGCAAATTAGTAGAGAACTATGCTAAGCAAGGATAGCAGTTTAATGGGCCCGAATAAAGTTATAAACATTCGCTTACTAAACAAACAGACAAGCAAGGTGTCACGCGTGCACAGGTAAACATGAACCCATCTCGCTCGATGACCACGGAAATTCGATGTGAAAACGCCGGAGTGAGAAAGCGCGCCAGCAGCAGAGGGCAGATTGAACGTCGCGCTGTCTCTCGTCTCGCTTCCACGCGAACTAAACGTCGAAAGCACAGCGCATACTAAGCTACCGGCACTCGACGCATGCACTTCGTCCCCATCGCAGATCGCTTTGAACATGAGGCCCACGTCGCAGATCGCTTTCAAGATACGGCGCCCGCACTGCCGTGCTGTGAGCAGCAGCCAACGCAGCATAACGCACCCCTTTCCTTATTCTCTCCGTCGTCTCCCCCCTGTGCCTCGCCAACGTTGGCCTCGCACGCGAAAGACCGCGCGCTTCCGGCCTGTCTTCCTCCCTCGCGTGCGCTACACTAGACAGTTTTCGTTCAGCGTTTGCAAGCAAACGTAAGCGCATTACGTACGCAAAAATTAGCGTTGTCATCACTGCGCACGCTCTGAACGTAATTCGGTTTCTTCGGTTTACGTGCGCTATGATAACGTACGTTATTTGGCGAGTTTAACGTTCGTAAAGTTTACGGACGCTAAGAAATGACGTTGTCAAACATGGCGGCACCACTGGCTCCCGATTCAGCATGAATTGTCGTGATGGCTGCACTCTCACTCGCGTAGATCACCAATAACTATAGAAATGAGCTTTCGCTTTCTCTAAACACACCAGAAACGTTAGTTTTGAGCGCATAGCGCGCCCAATTTCTGAGATCATTCGGCGATTCCGGCGACCCTAGGCTTAACCACAACGCGTCCTCATACGTTGCCGCATTGCAACACCAGGATGGATGCTAATGGATTGTTTTGGCTTGGATACGTTTGGCATGAGGCACCACAGGGTGCCCCGTTTTATAACGTCTTATTTACGTTTGCGTTCCCGTACGGTAAACTAAAAGTCTTGAAAGAACACGCACCGTAACGTCGCGCAAACGTGCTTACGTTTAACGTCAGTAAGCCGATAAACGCTATTCTAAAACTTTCTATTGAGCCGCGATTGCAGGCTCTCCCTTGTACCTTTTCACTCGCACACACAGCGTATGGCGCGCGGCGGCGATGTTATCGCCATTGCACTTGATACAGAATCTCACGGCTACGGCTGCGGCACGGAAAGAAATGCGCTTGGAGTGTCCATGTAATTGTTATCGGAATAAAAGCAAGTGTCACGCGTTTGTAAAACGTCAAGGCGAAAGCCTGATTGCACTCTTGGCACACTTTTTGTCCCGATTAAGATGTGTTTATGAAGACTTGTGGCAACTGTGTGCCAAGTGTGCAATCATGCTTTCGCCTTCACGTTTTACCAACGCCTTCCTAGAAAGTCTTTATAGGAGGCGTTGGTTTTACAAACGTGTAACGCTTGCTTAATTTTTAACACCGGAGCTGTCTCTGTGAAGCCGGCTGTAATGTGTGCCGCCTGCCACTGCATTGCCAGCAACCACCTATGCACGGGAGAGAGAAAACATGAGAGCGAGAGAGAGTGCTCGCTTCGCGCGCCATGCTTGGGAGAGAGAAAGACAAAATGCGAACAAGAGAGAGAGAGAGAGAGAGAGAGAGAAACAAATTGTAGCAGCACTAACGAGGCAACGCGCAACGGTGCTGCCGACGCCATCGGCGTTTCTACGTTTCCCGGCATTAGCGCCGAACGCTCGCGGTGTCCGTGACTGCAGCAGGCCAGCAGGCGTCTCTGGGGGCGGCTCGGCCGAGCTCGCACCAGCTGCGCGCTACTGCGCATGCACCGTGACGTCATTCTGGTGTTTCGTCCGCTCCGCGCCGCCCGTTGAATGTGCATAGCTTTCGCCCCACTTCCCCTACGTGTGCTCGGGCTGCAAGTGCTACGCGAGGCGTTCCCCGATGCCACGGACTACGAGGAAATGCTTATACACTTCGTATAACTTATTATCACGTGGCATTACTTTGGATAACCTAGCATCACTTCGTATAGCCAGGACAAGCTAGGAACGATCAGCTCCGCTGTGTCTTTAGCCTTTTCGCCACTAGTGCAAGCTACCCCGATTTTTTACAGCGTAAGCTGTTATGGGCTCATTCCAATAGCCGTTTCGGGTCGCGATGATGCCGCCGCCCCGTAGCCGTTATCGCATGCGAAAAAAAGGACGCCCTCTCCGCCAAGATCTAACCCAGGCCCGCTGCGTGGGAGGCGGATACTCTACCACTGAGCCACGCAAGTGCTTGCTATCCGAAAGCGGGAAAATGTACTATAAACGCGTCCTATGCAGGCGCGCAGGCGCAGACGACGAGATGCGATTCAGACGCGGAACGAAAACAACGTGGTCACAAGCCTCCGCCGGTATGGTGGCTCCATATAGTTAAGGCGCCGGCAAACGCAACCTTTCCGACACTGTAAATTTTGCTGCCGCGTTAACTAGATGGCGCTAACATACCGACGGACGCTCGGGATCACGTTGATTGCGCTAGATGGAAGCGAATGTGACAGCCGTAGTTGCATTGTCGGCTGCTTGGCTGGGCCGAACTGCCCTAGCCATCGGCGATAGAACACGTCGGCTTGCACGCGCGACGGCGTCCCAAGCAGGCCGCGTCGGACGCGTTGCAATGGGACCGAATGTGACAGCCGTATTTGCATTGTCGGCCGTTTGGCTGGGCCGAACGGCGCATGCCATCGGCGATGGAACGCGTCGGCTTGCATGCGCGACGGTGTCCCAAGCGCGTTCCTGATGCATTCACTCAAATTACTAGGTAGTACTGTCGAAACGCTCGTCTAGCTTACGCCGTGACTGTGCTGCGTGTGCTGCGCAGGCCTGGCATTTTTTTGTACGATCTCTGTCAAAGGTTCTCCCTTCGGAGCGCACGACAGAGCCCACCGAAATCGCCGCACTGGTAGTGGGCCAGTGCCGCCAGCGCCTTAACAGAGGGGAGGCAATATGGGAAGGCTGGCATCATGAGCGACATCGGAGCCAGCTGTGGAAGAAGACGAACACGCGAGCAGTAGTACGAGCGCGTCTCTGTGACGTTTGCAATCACCCACGCACTAGGCATACCTTTAGTAAGCCGCAAGCGTGATAACTATACTAATATTTCCATGCAATAAAGAAAAAAAAGCAGCCATGGCTTCAGGGAAGCGTGCTCATCTCGCACCGTGGAAGCCCGGGTCGATTCCCACCAGACCGAAATGCAACAAGTTTTCTTTTCAAGGCGACTAATTTACTTTGTTTATAGGAACCGCCCTCAGAAATGTGACGTCAATCGGAGCATTTTCAAACGTGTTTTTACACTTAGTGGTGCCGGCCTCTTTCGTCCCGGCGCAATTTCGCCAAGGTCACCGCCAAGGGCATCGCCAAGACACCTAAGGCTTTCGCCGTAAAACAAAACTGTCAGCAGTAATTATAAAAAATCAATACAGAGCAACATTAGGCGCGCCTACGCGACATCCCATGGAGTTAGCAGGAAACAAATGCGTGTTCAGAAGACGCTGAAAAATATCATGATCGGCCACAGAAAACAGCCATGTCAGAAGGCCGTTCGAAATACCTATGGCTCTTGGAAGAACCAAGCAATGAAATTGGTACGACTGATACTGAGACAAAGTAGCCTTCTAGATTAGAGAGGGGGACATTAAAACGCACAGGTACAAAATCTTTTGATTCTGGAAATATTTATGTAAAAAGGTAAAGACAAGAATGTCGCGACACGTACATATTGATTGCAGTGACATGTTATGTTTGATTTCTGTTATGCTTGACAGACAGACAATGAACTTTTATTGAGGTCCTGAGGGACTAGCCGGCGGAAACCCGTTGGGGCCCCCGGCTCGCCGCTGGCTGCTCTCATGTCGGAATCGGGAGGCCAAGCCTCTCCGCTCTTTCACGGGCCCTCTGGACGGCCATGGACTGGGGTTTGAGTTCCGTACTAGAGATGGCCTCGTCCCAGTCCTGTTCGCTGGTGATGGACGTATCCCGTAGCGCGGGACGCTACCAGAGCATATGTGCTAAACTCCTCCTCACAATCCAGGCATTGTGGGTCAATTTCGGTGTTTATTCTGCTTAGGAAACCTCGCGAGGGATATGACCTCGTCTGAAGCATCCTAAGCGTGATCGATTGAGCTCTACATAGATTTGGGTGTGGAGGCGGGAAGCGCCTGCGTTCCTCTTTATAGTGGGAGACGTTCTCATGGAATGTTAATAAGGAGTCGCTGTGGCCGACCACCTCCGGATCCAATGAAGCCTCACCGCCGTCGCGGCGCGTGAATTCTCGCGCACGGCGGTGAGCAATCTCATTGGGGTTCGGGCAGCGCGGTGGCACGTTGTCACCCATGTGAGCGGGGAGCCACGTAACGTAATGCACGGGGTCAGATTTAGTTCTGGACTTGCTCTTTCGCAGCGCCTCCGCCTGTCTCGCAACCATTCCCGAAGCGAAAGCCCTGACGGCTGCGCGTGAGTCATTGTAGATATACGACCTTTTAAAGTCCTGTATCGCCAGCGTAACCACCCCCTGCTCTGGCACGTCGGCCTTGCTTATGTTTGAGATATAATTTTATAAACGAGAGATAAGTCGCACGGCACTGTTTGGAATTGTTTGCAGCACATCTATTTAGTGTTTGGTGGGGACACCAATTAGATGCAGCAAACTAGAGTTGAGGTCGGACAAAGCTTATGTAAGCTTACTTACGTATTTCAGGAGTCAAGTTACGAAGATTACCGCGTAAATATCTTATGATCTAGATGCGTTAGCGCAGGTGTAAATAATAAGTCAAGACCAAAAAAGACCTGGGGTGAGGTTTATGCTAAGATACTTGTATTCGGAAACATAGGAAATGAAGTTTTCATTCTGCTGGTATCGAGAGAGAAGAAAGGGGAAAGTAGGGAGGTTAATCAGAGGGGAGAATCCGGTTTGCTACCCTACGCTGGGGAGAGAGGGGAGAGGTAAAGTGATATTTACCTGGTATAAAAATGTAGAGTTCCTGAGCTTGCCACTTTGAGAGCTTACTTTGCATTTTGAATGTTTCATGATCAAGTGTTGCACCGAGGACTCACAACCTGTAGGTCATTCTGCAGGGTGAGGTGGTCACCGGAAGATTTAATAAGATAATGGATAACGCACTAATCAGCAAAAATACGCATGCGAGGTGATACATTACTCCGCAAGTCAATAATTTGTATTATAAAGAGTAATGGTCGAAGAACGCTGCCTTGAGGTACGCCAGAAGCGGAAAATGAAAGGGAAGAAGAAAAGAAAGTTGTCGCAGTTTCACCTGAAAGGCGAAGCATCAATTGCGATAGCAAACTTGTAGAGAGCGATACGGAGTAATGATAGTAGCTTTATCAGCTGTATAAACTTGGACATGCAGCAGCGCCGGCAACACGCAGAACTGTTGTCGACGCCGTCGGCGTTTTGCCCGCGTTCGCACAAAATGCGTGCGGCGTTGGTGACTGTTGCCGGAGCCGCTGATATAAATAGGCACTTGGTGCCGCAGCTAAACGTCGCCTCCCTTCCCTCGTCCTCCCCCCTCGGCCTTCGTGCGTCGGAAGAAGGCGCGTTTGCTCTACATATATGGTGATTGTAAAGAGGGAAAGAGACGCCTACTTCTGCAGCCCTTAAGGGAGCACGGCGCAGAACGCGCGTTTGTTCTCCGCCGTGCGTTCACTCCCCGTGAAAGCGCGCGTCCCTCGCGCCCTTTCACTCGCACACACAGCGTTCGGCGGCGCGCGGCGACGATTTCATCTCCATTGACGTCATACGGAACCTCACGGCGACGGCGACGGCGACGCCGACGGCAGAAATCTGCTTTGGAGTGTCCATATAATTGCTATCGCAATAAAATGTCATTGCCTACTGTGAACTTTAGTCGGTTGGAAAGAGTCGCAGCTTCATCCGGAAGGCGAAGCATTGACTGCGATAACAAATTACGCAGTAATGTTAGTATTTTTATTAGCTGTATCAAGCGTTATAAACATTCGCTTACTAACTAAATTAACAAACATGGTGTCACGTGCTCACAGGCAAATATGAACAAAAATCTCACTCGATGGCCGCGGACTCTCGCTGTCAGAACGCTGGCGCGACGAATAGCGCCAGCAGCGGCGAACGAACAACCCTTCATGCTGCCTTTCGGGGATCAACGCGAACCAGGCGCGCGAAAACACAGCGCACACGAAGCCATCAGCTATCTAGAGTCGGCTCTCGCCTTCGAACGCACGGTAGATGATAGCACACACGCGGCCGGAAACGCGCGTTGCCCTGACCCCCTGCCCTACTCCCAGCGCTCGTATCTCACGCTCGGCCAATTATTAGACAGCTTCTTAGTTTTGTCAGCTGTTTATGCAGCAGTTTACACAGCTAATACAACTAATAATCTTAATTCTTAAAGCTTTTTTAATCAATTTAGCAGCAGTCGCAATAACGTGAACGTACGCTAATTCCTGCTCCTTCTACTGACTGCATATTCTTATAAGCCGCTGCCTCGTTTCTGCGTGGTTCCCGCTATCTGTGCCCTGGGCAGTCCACACATCTTCCTGTGTCATTTGTACACTGATCTGGCACGTGCTTCACCTCTCGGGACCCTGCTGCGCATGCGCTACCTTGGCACGGAGAGGAGATAAACGGATTTCCTGTGGCTCCAGCTTCATTGAGCAGCAGTCGCAACAACGTGAACATACGCTAATTCCTGCTACTTCTACTGATTTGCAGGTTGGTTTTCATTTTTCTGGATCTTTCCTACGTCACAGTTCTTTTTGCGACTGCTGCTCACTGGTTTTCTGCTCACTGGTATTTGGCCGAGCTATTTCTTGTGCCCTACTAATGCTGAGCTAAGCAAGAAGATTGAGCGCCTCAAGTCTTTGCTCGAAGGTAAACTTGATTCTGTTGTTGAAGGGCTTGCTGCGAAAATTGGACAGAAACTTAATGACCAGGGCCTTGGCAGTGTTAGTGCACTTGCTGATAGTGTACGTTTCATAAGTCAGCAGTATGAAGAAATGCGGGCGCGTTTGATGGACTATCTGCTACAAACAAGGCTTTGATAGCACAGAATAAATCCGTGACAAAAAGAATTGCATCAATGGAACAGTACCGCAGGCTGAAGAATATTGAAATTGAAGGCATCCCTTCAACGCAAGGAGAGGATTGCTCTGCCATTTTGACTACTGTCGCTGATGCAATTTACTGTCCACTTGATGTGGTGGACATTGACACAGTCCATCGGGTCGCTAGCACGTCACCACAGAAAAATTTCATTGTTCGATTTTGCTCACGTACCAAGAATGATTTCCTCCGTAAGGCTCGAAGGGCACGCCTGAGAACCTCCATGATTGGGCTCTCAGGTGCTGATAGCCAATATATGTTAACGAGCACCTCACATTTGAGAAAAAACGTTTGTTCAGCAGAGCACTTGCTCTAAAGAAGGAGCACAAGTGGCAGTTCCTTTGGACAGACAACTGTCAGATTAAAGCACGCAAGACTGAAAATAGCACAGTGTTCTTCATAAGCTCTGACGCCGACCTTCGCGTCATGACTTAACCTGATTATTTGTACTTTGTGTGACTCAATCCTTCAAACATGTCTCTGTTTTCGCCGTCTGAAGCTTTATCACTGCTTACTTCTGCTGGTTCTTCTTTGGTTCACATCAATGCGCGAAGTTTGCGTAAGAATCATGACAACAAATGTTCATTCATCGATTCTCTTTCCCACGCTTTTTCGTTCATTTGCATATCTGAAACATGGCTTGGCCCCGCTGATGGCAATTTAAACGAATTTTATTCCTATCAGGCAGAGTATTGTCATCGTACTGCAGTTCGACATGGTGGTAGCGCGATTTTTATCACATCCTACATTAAATATAAACGTGGACTTGACCTATTTCTCGATGTATTTCACTGTGAAACTGTTTGTATTGAAACCGATGCCTTGTCTTCTCCAAACTATTGTGGCGGAATTATAATTATTTCATTTCATTTCCTTGTATTACCTTAAAGACCCCGTTCGGGGTATTACATAAGGGGTGGTTAATATGTTTACACAAGAAAATGCAGGTGTTACGGTGAAATACAAGTTGGAATAGTTTCCAAGAATTCTGAATGACATGTGATGGTAGCGGCATTGAAAGGTAGGTCGTTCCAGTCTCTGGCAGCCCGAGGAAAAAATTAAGTCTGAAATGGTGACTGTTCGTGTGCAAGGACGGGCCACTTGCAGTCGATGGCTGGTGTGACATGCGTGAGGATGATGGCGTGATGTAAGGTGGGCGGCTTAGCGAGCTGTAAAAGAATTTGTGATAAAGAGAGAGCGTGGCGATACGACGACGAAAAGCAAGAGATGTCAAACTAGATTCTGTCTTTAAGCGTGAAATGCTGATGTTATATGAATATGAAGAATGGATGAATCTAGTCGCACGATTCTGAACTGATTCGAGTGCATTGATGATATATGTTTGGTGAGGGTTCCAGATGGCAGCGGCATATTCCAGTTGTGGTCTGACAAATGATTTGTATGCGAGTAGTTTGACGTGCTGCGGAGCTTGACGAAGGTGACGTCTCATGAACCCCAGGAACCCGCCGCGGTAGCTCAGTCAGCTAAGGCGTTGCGCTGCTGAGCTCGAGATCGCGGGATCGAATCCCGGCCGCGGCGGCCGCATTTCGATGGAGGCGAAATGCAAAAACGCCCGTGTGCTTGCGTTGTAGTGCACGTTAAAGAACCCCAGGTGGTCAAAATTAATCCGGAGCCCTCCACTACGGCGTGCCTCATAATCAGAACTGGTTTTGGCACGTAAAACCCCAGAAAGAAGAAGAAGAAACATGAACCCCAGCATCCTGTTAGCTGATGAAATTACGTTAGTCGCATGCGCATTCCAGGAAAGGTTGTGGGAGTACCACAACCTTTCCTAAGTATTTGTACACTAGAACTGATTCCACTGGGCCGTTTGCGATTGTGTAAGTAGAAAGATAGGGATTACGACGGCGGGAAATTGACATAAGTTTGCATTTGTTAGGGTTCAATGACATTTGCCAATGGTTGCACCAATTTTGCACGTTATTAAGGTCATTCTGCAGAGTTGCTTGGTCAGAAATGTTAGTCACAGTTCGATAAATCACACAGTCATCAGCGAACATACGAATAGAACAAGATACATGCAGCGGAAGATTGTTAATGTATATTAGGAAAAGAAGCGGTCCCAAGACTGAACCTTGAGGGACGCCTGAAGTGACAGGGAGGGTTTTGGAGGAGTAGGTATTAACAAGGACGAACTGGTAACGATTTGTTAGGAATTGTTTTATCTACTGTACTACGTGAGGATCTAAGTTCAATCGGGGTAATTTTATTCGTAAGCGGTTATGAGGCACTGTGTCAAAACTTTAGAGTAGTCCAGAAAGATCACATCGGTTTGAACGTTGTTATTAAGGTTAACGTGCAGATCATGAAGGAAGATAGCTAGTTGTGTTTCGCATGAAAGCCCCTTACGAAAACCGTGTTGAGAAGGATGAAAGAAGTTTACTGCGTCTAAAAAGTTTATGATATGCGAGTATATGACATGTTCCATGATTTTGCAAGGGACACTAGTTAATGAGATGGGTCGGAAGTTTAAGGGAGAGCCTTTGTTACCTGCTAGTGGCTGTATTTACCGTTCTTCATCTTCCGTACCTGATTTCCTTCGTCATCATAGCGTAGTTCTGCAAAAATACTAGTGAAAACAAGCCCGTCCTAATCGTAGGTGATATAAATATTAACACGCTTGATGTCGACAATGGTGCTGTATGTGTCTATACAGACTGTTTTACTGGCTTTGGGCTTGAGCAATTAATAACTTCTACAACCAGGATTGCTACTCAAGGAAGCAGCTCCCTCTTAGACCATGTCCTCACTAATATTTCGCCTTCGCCAGATTCTGGTGTAATTGACAGATACGTTGGATCATTACCCTGTATTCGTCACTTTCAAGTCTACCCTTCCTAGGACAGATCGCTGTTATTTTACCTCTCGTCTTGATAAGATAAAGTTTGTTGATGCAATTGATAAAATTGACTGGACAGTGATAGCTACCAAACAAAATTCAGAAGAAGCACTTAAGTTATTTTTGTCTTTATTTTAAAAGCTGTTCAAGCTAACACTGTAACTGTAAAGTGCAAAGAGAAATTTAAATTTCTGCACAATCCATGGATCACTAATGGGCTACTTGAGAGCATGAGGAAAAAAGAAAACATGTATAGGAGGACTAAGAAACAACCTTTCAATGTTAATTTAGCATTACGCTATAAAAAATATTGCAACCTCTTGAGCAATTTATTGAAAAAGTCTAAAAGGCAATATTACGACAATGAACTCGTGAAAAATAGGTTTCAACCGAAAAAAACAATGGCAACTTATCAACAAGTTTTTGAATGTACAGTACTCACGGATTGAAATAGGACACTCGGAGCGCGTGGCCGCTGATACATGCAGCGCCGCCCGTGGGTGCCCACGGAACCAAGTTGTTGCATTGTGGTATAGCGCGAGGGGGAGAGCATCTACGGAGCAGAATTGCTCCTTCCGGTCGTCAACGAGCCGGCCGGTAGTTCACCACACGGCCAGCGTGGCGTGACGGGCCAGCAAGGCACGTCTTGTGCTCGCCATATATAATTACCTGTGGCTCGGCTTCTGCTGACGTCAGCACTACCAACAATATCGTGAGTTATCATATCGAGGCTGAAATAAAGAATCATTTTCTTAAATTTTTGCGCGCAAATAAACAGGGACGAAGAAAAGGAGACACAAGGACGAGCGCTTTCTAACAACTGATGTTTATTATTGAAGAACTACCGGCTTAAATACCCACAGATCTGCGCGATCCTGTCAATAGAACATGTCAAGAGCGCATAAAATAACGCTTGTCATGAAATGCCGCTACGCGGTCAGCATAAAAAGCAGCAATGTTCATAAAACAAGCACAAAAGGCGAAAACGCGTTAAAAATATGATGACAGCAGCGAATTCTCTTTATCTAACAATGAAACAGAAGGATGACTGATGCATTTTTCTTTTAGTTTTTCAATCCAGTGAGCTTCCACAATTTCTCTCGCGGTTTGATTTCTATGCCTAAGCAAAATGGCGGTGCTTTCAAGACAAGGTGAGCACGCATGTTCTTCACAATGCATCGCCAAATGCGTACTAGGGCGACCTTTGAGACTAGACAAGTGTTCCCTTAGTCTCGTGTTAACGCATCTCGAAGTCTGCCCTACGTACACATGACCACACGTCAAAAGAATCTGATAAACAACGTTCATCGCGCAATCGACAAATTGGTTCTTACGTGGATATTTTATACTACATCCTTTCTTAGCATCATCCTTACTTTCAAACTTACTTTTGACCTTAGAACACACACTTTTTTTGCTGAAAACACCACTTTTACTTCGTAACTCCCAGCCACCTTCTTAAGTCTGTGTGAAAGGCCATGAACATACGGAATTACTGACACCTTAGAAGCTAAATCTTTCTGTCTTTGATTACTTGTGCATGATTCTTTATCCTGTTTTAGTTTTTTCATTAATCTAGAGCATGACGCCAGCATCACAGCGAGCGGGTATCCAGCCTTTCTCAACCGATTGACTTGTTCAAGAAATGAAATGTTTACAGTGTGATAACATGATTTCAACAACGCTGACCTGAAACATGAAATGACTATACCATTTTTCACAAGCCTGGAATGGTTAGAGGCATAGTTCATTAGCGGTTTTCCATCTCGGGGCGAGAATGACCAACACACATGTTCCGGTAGAAATTCTAACTTGACATCTAGAAACTGTAGCTTACTATCTACTGGTACTTCAGAAGTGAAAGTCAAGCCCTTGCCCAGATAATTAAATGATTTTACTACCCTATTTCTGAAAACATCTTTGTCTACATGACAGCCCAAAATCAAGTAGTCATCTACATATCTGTATACCTTATATACTACACCTTCTAGATCTTTTGCCAGCTCTCTGTCTATGCTTCCCAGAAAAATGCTACTAAGGATGGGAGCTACCTTTGACCCGATGCACACGCCCCCTGCCTGTATATACGTTTCATCACAGAATCCTACGTGTGTATTAGCTAAATAAAAATGCAGAAGTTCAAGAAAGGACTCAACAGTCATCCCGCACGTGTTGCGAAATGACACCTCGTCATTCTCATTTGTTATGCAATCATTAACACTGCGCATTAAGGGCCGCATTAAGGGCCCCCAATACTAGGGGGCGCAACGGTGGAAGAACGGCATCAAGAGGTACTCAAGTTGGGGCCAAAGTTCTGCGTGGAGCCAAGGATTGGCATCGTCGACAGATTAGCACTTACAAGGGACATTTCCAGGAGTGTACCAGAGAAAGAAAAAGAACGATGTGTGGTGGAATGTGTGGACGTGGTGGCCAAGGCTTCGGTAAGCGATAGATCCAGACCTAATATTGATAGGACTGCTAAGTATTTGGTTGAGAATAATCTGCGTGTGGTTCAAGCTGACAAGGAAGGCTTTCTGGTTGTTGTACCAAATGATTGTTATTTAGAAAAAGCTTTCCTAGCGGTGAACAAGTGCTTTAGAAAAAGTGATGTGAATGTAGAAATTGTAAAAAAGAAGGCGGTGGAGCTATTGAATAAATGTAACCAAGAAAAGCTCGCGTCACATGTAAAGAACTCAAAAGGAATGATATTGGATATATTTTTTACTGCAAAAACACACAAGCAAGGAATCCCGTTTAGGCCAATTGTGTCCGAGCGAGGGTGTTGGCAGGTTCTGGTCGCAGGATTCTTGCAGAAAATGTTGAATTCCTTAGAAGTACAGGATCCGTACTTATTAAAAAACTCTGAAGGCCTTGTGAAAATTTTTGGCATCAGATAGTACAAGTTGCAGCTGGGGATTCAGCATAGATGTTCAAGACCTCTATTATTCCTTGCCGCATGGGCCCTTAATGCGCAGTGTTAATGATTGCATAACAAATGAGAATGACGAGGTGTCATTTCGCAACACGTGCGGGATGACTGTTGAGTTCTTTCTTGAACTTCTGCATCTTTATTTAGCTAATACACACGTAGGATTCTGTGATGAAACGTATATACAGGCAGGGGGCGTGTGCATCGGGTCAAAGGTAGCTCCCATCCTTAGTAGCATTTTTCTGGGAAGCATAGACAGAGAGCTGGCAAAAGATCTAGAAGGTGTAGTATATAAGGTATACAGATATGTAGATGACTACTTGATTTTGGGCTGTCATGTAGACAAAGATGTTTTCAGAAATAGGGTAGTAAAATCATTTAATTCTCTGGGCAAGGGCTTGACTTTCACTTCTGAAGTACCAGTAGATAATAAGCTACAGTTTCTAGATGTCAAGTTAGAATTTCTACCGGAACATGTGTGTTGGTCATTCTCGCCCCGAGATGGAAAACCGCTAATGAACTATGCCTCTAACCATTCCAGGCTTGTGAAGAATGGTATAGTCATTTCATGTTTCAGGTCAGCGTTGTTGAAATCATGTTATCACACTGTAAACATTGCATTTCTTGAACAAGTCAATCGGTTGAGAAAGGCTGGATACCCGCTCGCTGTGATGCTGGCGTCATGCTCTAGATTAATGAAAAAACTAAAACAGGATAAAGAATCATGCACAAGTAATCAAAGACAGAAAGATTTAGCTTCTAAGGTGTCAGTGATTCCGTATGTTCATGGCCTTTCACACAGACTTAAGAAGGTGGCTGGGAGTTACGAAGTAAAAGTGGTGTTTTCAGCAAAAAACAAAATAGGCAGTGTGTGTTCTAAGGTCAAAAGTAAGTTTGAAAGTAAGGATGATGCTAAGAAAGGATGTAGTATAAAACATCCACGTAAGAACCAATTTGTCGATTGCGCGATGAACGTTGTTTATCAGATTCCTTTGACGTGTGGTCATGTGTACGTAGGGCAGACTTCGAGATGCGTTAACACGAGACTAAGGGAACACTTGTCTAGTCTCAAAGGTCGCCCTAGTACGCATTTGGCGATGCATTGTGAAGAACATGCGTGCTCACCTTGTCTTGAAAGCACCGCCATTTTGCTTAGGCATAGAAATCAAACCGCGAGAGAAATTGTGGAAGCTCACTGGATTGAAAAACTAAAAGAAAAATGCATCAGTCATCCTTCTGTTTCATTGTTAGATAAAGAGAATTCGCTGCTGTCATCATATCTTTAACGCGTTTTCGCCTTTTGTGCTTGTTTTATGAACATTGCTGCTTTTTATGCTGACCGCGTAGCGGCATTTCATGACAAGCGTTATTTTATGCGCTCTTGGCATGTTCTATTGACAGGATCGCGCAGATCTGTGGGTATTTAAGCCGGTGGTTCTTCAATAATAAACATCAGTTGTTAGAAAGCGCTCGTCCTTGTGTCTCCTTTTCTTCGTCCCTGTTTATTTGCGCGCAAAAATTTAAGAAAATGAATCTGTTCCAACTAGGCCGACCCGCAGTTATGCTTCGAAATAAAGAAGACGCTTTCTTGTCGGCCAATCCACAGGTGTTCGGTGTTCGCACAAAGTAAACTTTCCGTTCGTTTGTGCAGATGTTATCATGTGTACGAAATCACGTAAGGCGCAATCTCGTAGCTGAATCCTGTGTCTTGCACAGCCTGCGTGCCACATCGCCAAAGTGCGTGTAACAAGAGCGTCGTGCGCTCGCGCAGGCGCGCGAGCAGACGGCGCCGCAGTATGGGCGGTGCGCACCGCCGAGCCGTTTCGGTCGGCATCCGCAGGCGCTCAAGCCTTGCAGCGCCACGCTAGCAGTGGGGTGCACTACAGGCCGGCTCGCTGGCGACCGGAAGGAGCAATTATGCTCTGGAGATGTTCTCCCCCTCGCGCTATACCACAATGCAACACCTTGGTTTCATAAGCACCCACGGGCGGCGCTGCATGTACCCGCGGCCACGCGCTCCGAGTGTCCTATTTCAATCCGTGAGTACTGTACCTCATTTTGGCAGTTCCATTGAACAAATAATTTACAATAATGTAACTATCACTTACTCGCCTAGCAGTGCTCTTGCGGTCAGTAACCACTTTTATGAAATATATAATACCACACCTGTTTCTTCTGACTATCATGCTAGCCGATGCGATCACTCTTTCTTTTTGTTTCCTGCGACCTCTGAAGAAGTCCTTACTGAGATTTCCAACTTGAAGAACACAAGTCCTGGTCTTGATGGAATTTCCGCATTCCATCTAAATCTTGTTGCTCCTACTATTTCTGATGCTCTCAGTTTTTTAATTAACCTTATCTTCACAACCGGTATATTTCCTAGATTTCTAAAAAAAGCTAAGGTAATTCCAGTTCACAAAAAGCGTCATAAAGGTGAAGTCGTTAACTATCGTCCTATATGTATTTCACCTTCACTTAGTAAAGTTGTTGAAAAGTTATTAGCCGTATTACCAGCTACCTTAACAAATTTAGCTTCCTGGAACCTTGTCAGTTGGGTTTCCGTTCAGGAAGCTCGACTAACTTGGCTTTGCTAGCATTAACTGATTATATTAGACGTTCACTTGATCTCGGACACTTTGTTCGCTCGGTCTTTTTAGACTTTACTAAAGCCTTTGATACAATAAACCATAATGTTTTGTTTACTAAACTGCAGTCTATTGGAATTTCTGGTCAGACACTTAATATGTTAAAAAGTTATCTATCTAATCGTGAATTAACAGTGTACGCAGGTGGGGCTTCCTCTGAAAGCAAAATTATTAACCCAGGAGGGCCTGAGGGCTCCAATTTAGGTACACTATTATTCTGCATTTATATGAATGATTTACCCGACTTCAATAATTATACACTACCGATATTATACGCAGACGATACGACTGTTGTCCTCGCAGATAAATCAGTACTTTCGCTAATTTTGAAACTCAACAGTGACCTGTCAAAAATTACTGATTGTTGTAACGGCAGTTTTCTCATTTTAAACCCTGCGAAAACGCAATTCATGATATTTAAGTCATCACACAGACATTTACGTTGCTCTCCGACCATAACCCTCAATGGGCATGACATTCCTCCCTCCACTTGTGTGTCCTTCCTCGGCATTAAATTAGATCCCCACGTTAAGTTTACCAATCCCATTGCGCACATCACACAAAAAATAGCATTTGGTATTAGAGCACTACTCAAATCACGTGCATTTTTTCCAAAGAAGCGTTATTATCATTAAACTTCGCTTTCATTCATAGTCATATCATTTATGGTATTGCCCCTTAACACTCCAAGAACTCTACAGGGTACTCACTTCTGGCAAAAAGACAGCACCCGGTCCAGACAGAGTACATTATACAATGCTCGCGTACCTCTCCCCTAAAGCAGTGGATACTTTACTTCGTTTCTTCAATGTAATCTGGGAAACAGGAAAAATGCCGAATGAGTGGAAGAAAGCTATTATTATCCCTTTCTTAAAAGCTGGAAAGCATCGTACAACAGCAACCAACTACAGGCCTATAGCACTCACAAGCTGTCTTGCAAAGTCATGTGAAAGAATTATAAACATAAGATTGACATACGTCCTTGAAACCGAGAACCTGCTGGACAACCATCAGAGTGCGTACAAGAAAGGTTACTCTACAACAGACCATCTAGTCCGGTTAGAACACGAGATACGTGCTGCCTTTCTACACAAACAATACTGTCTCACAGTTTTCTTTGACTTAAAAAAGGCGTACGACACAACATGGCGGTTAGGTATTTTGAGGGACTTAGCGGATTTAGGGATCCGCGGTAGAATGCTCAAATGTGCTGCCGATTTCATGCCTGACCGAACCTTTCAAGTGCGTTTAGGAACGGTGCTGTCAAGCATATTCATCCAAGAAAATGGTGTGCCACAGGGATGTGTATTAGGCACAACACTGTTTGTCATAAAAATGAACTCCGCAAATAATGTAGTTCCACCATCTGTAATGCACTCGTTATATGTGGATTATCTACAAATTGCGTGTTGTAAGTGCATCGAACATGGCAACCTGCGAACAGCAAACTCAAATTACATTAAACAAACTCACGCAGTGGGCATCTGAAAACGGTTTTCATTTCTCACCTAAAAAAACTATTAGTGTTGTCTTTTCAGAGAAAAGAGGCCTACAACCAGATCCCACCCTTAAGTTACAGGAAGCCGTACTACCGGTAAAACAAGAACACAAGTTTCTGGATGTTCTGTTTGATAAAATTTGAACTTTTTTGTGCGCGTAAATAGTCTTAAAATTAGAGGGAACGATGCACTTACATCCTCAAAGTCTTGTCCCGAAAGCGCTGGGGCTCTGACCGTAAATGCCTGCTACACATCTACCGCTCTTTAGAACGTAGCATATTAGACTATGGTAGCATCATATATGGTTCAGCCAGACCATCTTACATCCGACGACTTGACCCAATTCATAACCTTGGACTACGACTGGCAAGTGGTGCTTACAGAACATCACCTGTCCAGAGTTTATACACTGAATGTAATGAGCCTCCTTTGCAGCAGCGCAGAGTGCTACTAACGTTTTCCTATATGCTTAGAATCCACTCATCACCACAATACATATGCTACAACATCGTCCCATAGTGCAACTCACGCTTAAACTACACATATACACCAAACATGATTAAACCGCTTCTGCTGTGATATGAGGAATACTGTCGTGATTATGACATTCCTCATGAGGTCCTTCAGGCTGCTAAAAGGCCACAACGATGACCCCCGTGGTGCGAGTTCATAAGAGTTATGCGACTGGGCATTAACCTCTCTAAAGAAGAATGACACCCCACACGAACCCATCATACAAGAATTCCACGCTGTTCAGGAGAAATATCAAATTTACATGGAATTTTACACTGATGGCTCGAAAACAAAAGAACACGTGGGTGTTGGCGTCGTGAAAAAAAATTTTGGAAACAAGTATTCGACTACCACAGCATGCCTCTGTTTACACGGCGGAAGTCTACGTAATATGGACTGCAGTTAAAGAGACCATCGCTGACAAACACAAAAACACAGTCATATACACTGATTCCTTAAGCGCACTGAAGGCTCTACACGTGAAAACCTAATGTGAACCCCTGTTGGGGGATATTTTCAACCTGGTAACATTAAACAAATACGGCAGATTAATCAGGTTTTGCTGGGTACCGAGCCATGTTGAAATACCGGGTAATGAAGCAGCTGGCAATCATTGGCAGTCAAGCAGCTGGTAATCAATGACAACATACAAAGACATAACAAACACAACACTCCCATATAAGGATAATATCCGCTCGATTCGGAAAGCCTTGAGTGCAAAATGGCAACACGAATGGGACCATTGCACATGCAACAAGTTACAGCTCACTAAACCCGTACTTGGCGAGTGGAAGTCAAGTAGTCATCAGGAACGGTTCATGGAAGTAGTTTTATGTCGACTATGGATTGGGCACACACACACCTCACACACAATTTTTTACTTACAAAAGAAGGCCCACCAATATGCGACAATTGCCAAGAACCGCTCACAGTGATTCATATTTTACTGACATGTAAACATATCGAAACACAGAGACGAAAACGTTTTACAGAATTTGTATAAGTTACACATACCATTACAGCCTGCCTTAGTTTTAGGAGATGATGCATTAGTGCCATTACCGGACCTTTTTGAAATTTCTAGACGATACCGACTATCTAAACAAGCTATAGACCAACACAGCTTTTGTTGTTTTTAAATTTTTATTCATAACACCTTGTGTTTGGCGCAGCATAGCCTTAGTCGCTTTTGCGCCACTAAACCCCAATTAACTAACTAACAATTTATCGTATTGCTTTATGGCGTAATACTTATCATTGTCATCTTTCCTCTATTCAGCACATTGAAAATCAGGCTATTCGTAATATAACCCGAAGTCATTTTTTCTCTAATGCCTCCTCTCAACTACGTACAAACCGCATTCTTCAAGTTACAGATTTGTTCAACTATCATTTAGCGATATTATTTTTCAAACTAATAACTCAAGTTTCTTACAACTTCGTTAGCTCTGATCTACTTCTTAATCCTAATAACAGAAGGTTTGCAGGAGAAGAAAATTTCCTGTTACCTTCATGACATACTAATTACGGAAAGATTGCTTCCTATTTTTGCGCACTTAGAAGAGAGAGAGAGAGAGTAGATTTTAATGAAGAGAAGGGAGGAGAGGTCGACCTGGAGAGCGTGTCTCTAGCCTGCTACTCCTCACTGGGGTAAGGGGAAGTGGGAGTTACAGTGCGCACTTAAACTTTGGAACAGTCTACCATATGCCAATAAATTGTCATCTACCTTTTACTCATTTAAAGACCAACTTAAAAATTATCTGCTGTCTGATTAACTTTGTATACTGTTATGTTGCTATTTTGTATTTTTGCTTATTCCATTTTGTTGTTTCTCTGCTCTGTATTCAGCTTTATTTCTTATATACCAATTATTCAAGGGTCCAGGTGCAGTTTCTGACTATGGGACCCTTGTCTGTATTTCATTTCTTGTGTAAATAACTGCATGAACGAATAATAAACTGAACTGAATCAATGCTTCGTCTTTCGGGCAAAACTGTGATTTGTTTTTGCCATCTTTTTTGTTTTTATTTAGCAATGCAATATTTGTTTTTATGCCACACATTTACGCATGAATTATGTTTCCTTGCTGTGCATTTATATTTTTACTTGATAGCGTTAAAGGCCCCGTGTCGCAGAAAATCGGATGTCAGCGTCGGCGCTGTAGCCGACGGTTACATAAGCTGCAGTTGCCGGGAAGCGTGAGAGGCAGTCACGGATCTTTGAATGCTATCGCGTTCCACTCTTTAAGGGGAAGCTTAAGCGACCTCTAATTTTTTTCTACGTTGCATAGAGTTTAGTTGTGAGTTCAGCGGCCATGTATCGTGGTCCGTCTTGTCTGTGTACGTGTTTCGTTTGTGCTGCCTTTCAACTGTGCATTTCAACCAACTCGCCCAATCAGCAAAGATGAAGGCTACCTGCGCAGGATATATTGGTAAACAAACAGTAATAATATTTTGCTCACTTACTGAGACAATAACAATAAGGAATAATGTGTTTGGCATGGCACATGACTTTGATGTACAAGCTTTGTCTGTTTGTTTGTGGTGGGCCCAAAACTGATGTTAGCCCCCAAGTATTGTGCATGAGCGGGACACAAAGGGATAAATATAAGTAAAACAAAAACGAGATTATTTATTATTGCGATAGCAATATATAGACACTCCAAAGCAGATTTCTGCCGTCGGCGTCGCCGTCGCCGTGAGGTTCCGTATGACGTCAACGGCGATGAAATCGTCGCCGCGCTCTGGACGCTGTATGTGCGAGTGGAAGGTCGCGAGGAACGCGCGCTTTCACGGGGAGCGACCGCACGTCGGAGAGCAAACGCGCGTTGCGCCGTGCTCCCTGAAGGGCTGCAGAATTAAGCGTCTCTTTCCTCCTTCCCATATATAGAGAGCAAACGCAACCCTTTCCGTCGCGCGAAAGGCTGCATGGGGGGACAGAAGGGAGGGAGGGAGGGGAGGCGACGTTTAGCTGCGGCCCCAAATACGTATTAGATGCGAAGCATCTTATGCTCGGGGCTATGTCACTCCCTCCCTCCCTCCGCTGTGCGACGTCCACTTCCGGTTCCGCTTCCGGCTTCCGGAGAACGCTTCCGGCGTTTTGCCCGAATGATCCCCAGGTGCTTCGCCCACTCATCATCATTCACTTCGTCCTCTCATTCTCCTCCCGCAACGCCGCGATGAGTGCCGCGGACAGCGCCAGCGTCAACGCCAGTGTCAGCGCCGTGAACAGCGCCGCGGAGAAGCGGGCTGGAGCCGCTGCCACGAAACGGCAGCTACGACAGGCCGATCTGAAAACTAATGGGAACTTGAGTCGACCGCATGGCTGCTTCGCATACTACTCAGGCTTCCCCTACGGGAAGATGGTGTCATATTTTTATTATTGCGATAGCAATTATATGGACACTCCAAAGCAGATTTCTGCCGTCGGCGTCGCCGTCGTCGTTGCCGTGAGGTTCCGTATGACGTCAGTGGAGATGAAATCGTCGCCGCGATATATATAAGTGGTTCGTGAGGGAAAGGGAAAGGTTGGCGCTATCTTCTGCAGCCCTTGTATGTGCGAGTGAAAGGGCGCGAGGGACGCGCGCTTTCACGGGGAGTGAACGCACGGCGAAAAAAAAAACGCGCGTTCTGCGCCGTGCTTCCTTAAGGGCTGCAGAAGTAGGCATCTCTTTCCTCCTTTACAATCACTATATATGTAGAGCAAACGCGCCTTCTTCCGACGCGCGATAGGCCGTGGCGGGGAGGGGGGGAGGGGGAGGGAAGGGAGGCGACGTTTAGCTGCGGCATCAAGTGCCTATTTATATCAGAGGCTCCGGCAACAGTCACCAACGCCGTACGCATTTTGTGCGAACGCGGGCAAAACGCCCACGGCGTCGACAACAGTTCTGCGTGTTGCCGGTGCTGCTGCATGTCCAAGTTTATACACCTGATAAAGCTACTATCATTACTCCGTATAGCTCTCTACAAATTTGCTATCGCAATTGATGCTTCGCCTTTCAGGTGAAACTGCGACAACTTTTGTAGCGTTAGCTACACTGGCCTAGCCAAGCCCGTTTCGCGCGGCACATCAAGAGCCGTGCTGCGCATGCGCAAGGGTCAGTGATGCCACACGGCATGCGCACCGGAGCCACCGGAGCCGGCACCTCTCGCGCACTCCGCAGCCGCCGCGCGCGGATCACCGGCGCCGGTCTGCGCATTCCAGAGGAGTGACGTCGTAGCCGTGGTAGACGCACTGGCGCCGGCGCGCGCTCGCTGTGCAGTCGCCGTCTGACACTGCGCTGGAGCCGCTGCGCTTCTGACTGGCGTTTGCCAGTGTGGTATAGGCATGGAGAAGGAGAGCGCAAATGCTGCTCAACAGCGCAGAAGAACGGAGAAGCTTGACTCATAAGAATAATCTTATCTTAAGAATAATCTTAAGAATAAGCTAAGAATAATCAGCTGAACCTTTGCTAACGCTACGTATATCCTGGCATAGCCGAGCTAAGCCACTGCAACTTTTTATATATAAAAACGCCGCGCGCGTTCGGTGCGAACGCGGGCAAAACGCCGACGGCGTCGACAACAGTTCTGCGCGTTGCTGGTGCTGCTGCATGTCCAGGTTTATACAGCTGATAAAACTACTATCCTTACTCCGTATAGCGCTCTACTAATTTGCTGTCGCAATTGGTGCTTCGCCTTTCGGGTGAAACAGCGACAAATTTTTTGTTTAAACTGCTTAGGAAGAAGATTTCCGGGTGCCACTTACAGTCGAGCTTTAAGAAATACAAGCCAGAGAGCGAGCTCGGCATTCTCCAAAAACTAGTACCGACTTTACAAAGCTTTTTGTTCGTAAGCCCGTTTACCATTAGCCAGCCACTTTTGTTTCGCATAATTGGCTAGGTCGAATACATCTTTTTCATATTTTGCCATTTGCATATCTTTTGGATACATGCTGTTGTGATAAACCTTTCATCCTCAATATTCTGTTGATTCATACTGAGTCACTTTCATAATAGTAGACCCACTTGTAGACAATTACTTGTAGACAAATATTGACAATCTCGTTAAGACAAGCCAGGCGCGAGCATTGCACTGCTAAGCTCGAGGACGCGGGTTCAATGCCGGCCTCGGTGGCGGCATTTCCATCGAGTGAAATGCAAAAGCGCCCGTATACTTATATTTAAGTCCAGGTCAATGTACTCCAGGTGGACTAAATTAATCTAGAGCACCCATTACGGCGTGCCTCATAACCAGATCGTGGTGATGGAACGTACAAATCCCAGAATTAAACAAAGACCGGCGCCATTTAGACATAACTTATTAGCAATTAACTGTTTGCAGAAGTGCCTAGCTTTAATCGAGCTGTTTTAGAAATTTTGTTGCGTAATAGCTCATTCGCTGAAAATGAAAAAATTTTCAGGATGCTTCTAAAAGTAAGAGAGATATAGGAAGCCCAAATTATTCCGCAACGTATTTGTTAATGTGAAAAAGAACAAAAATATATCATCACGCCCGTATTTTATGATGCTTTCTTTAGACATAGCAACTTTATATTCTTCCCACATATATCAGTCAAGAACTTTTCATTAAATATACAACTTAAAGGCGCAAAATAATGACAACCTAAATCTCGCAATGAAAAGATAACTACATTGTAGTTTTTTACACTGCGTCATTTTCGAATTTTTTAAATTTTTTACTGGGACTACGGTAGTGTCTGCTAGAGAGCGTGGTGAGTGAAAAATGAATTCAGCGATTGTAGTTTATAAACGGATTCGAAGTTCTGATAAGTTTTAACCATATGGAGAAAATAATTGATGACTTCTAAACTACGAAGCAGACAAAAACAGCATTCGAAATAACATGAATTTCTTCGGACACTGCCTTTTTTATATAAAAAAAGCCGCATACGCACGCCTCTATCACTGAACTAAAAAATACAACTTCGTGATAAGTAAAATACGCAAACAATGCGACAAACTGTCTGAACTAGAAGAACGTTGGTCTGTTGAGTAGTTTAATACGTGTGAAGAGTTAGAAATGACTTGCCAGCTAAGCACGGCTACCCAACCGTTGCGGACCGTGCGTGATGACCGGCGAGCGGGCAGCAGCAGCGCTGCACAATATGCAAATGAGGATGCGCGGCAAACGAGCAAGCTGGCGAAGAGGAGATAGTGCGAAACAATGTCGCTTCCGTGGAGGGAGAAGCTGCGTGGTCGCCACGGAGCATTGCGATAGCGCAGCGCGAATAGGAAGCGAGAATGCGGCCGGCTTTGACAAAGCGAAGGAATTCTCGGTCCATCATTTACAGCGTGCTCATCTCTTCAGAAGTTTCTGCAGCTCATTCGAGTTGAGCAAGGCTTTTTTTGCTTGAGGTTCATTCT
>NW_023606291.1:0-140001 GCF_013339745.2 Dermacentor silvarum
TGATGAAATGGTGGAGGAAACTTTTTTTTTTTTTGCTTCTGGAAGTTTCGATAGTAAACAGCTTCACTTTGCCGAGAATGCAGCTCCTGAAGCAGGGAGAGAAAGAGCAGCCACACCTGCAGTACCGAGTAGAGCAGCTGGTGGGTGACGTAAGGGCTTAAGGGCTCGCGCTAGGAAGCGTAGCCCGTATGGACGTTTGGACTGCGAACAAAGACTGGATGCAAAGCTCCATTTCATATACAAGATGTCCGGCCGAAGCAGCAAGGACTGCGCTGTTTGCAGTGACCGGAAAACAAAAGGATGCCGGAGGGAAACAGCGTTTTTCTTCAAAACATGCAGAAATAATCCCGGACTGCACCCAGGAGAGTGCTTTTAGCGCTTCCCAAGTATCGCTAAATGGCTTGGGGACAAAAAGAAACTAAAAAATAAACACCATGAAAGTTTTTCTCCCACAGTTGTCGTTTTCTTTCGCGGCGCCCGAAACTAGCGAAATAGTTTCGGACCGGAATGACCGGAAAGTGGGTAAAAGTTTTGGACCGCAAAGGGTTAAGTGTGGTACCAACTGGGTGCCCCATGTGCTACCACACTTATCTTCTTGAACGAACGCAACTGATCTACACATATCTCTACGTGTATGTGAGGTATGCCGTTTCTTTAAGTGCTTCATTATTGTCGTTATGATAGTGCACCGAATAACTGAAAGCAACCGTTTATAATATACAAGCTGCTCAGTTGAGCGGACAGACATTTGAGAAAGGCATTACATTTATGTATGAAATATAAGATAAGCGTGACATGTTTTTCTCAGAAATCAGACTCGAGAATAATTTATTTTGTTTACACTCCTAGAAAAGAGCCGAAGAACGCAGCCACCTGGTGTATTTTTTTGTTTTTTAGTTTAAACAAATTCTTGGGTTTTACGTGGCAAAACCACGATATGATTATGAGGCACCCGGTTTATATTTCCCCACCTGGGTCTTTTTAACGTGCACCTAAATAGAAGTACAGGAGTGTTTTCCATTTGTTCCCATCGAATTCCGCGACGGATTGAACCCGCGATCTCCAGTTTAGCAGCGCAACGCCGTATCCACTATACCGGGTGTTCAATATTAAGCTTTAGGGAATTTTTAAAAATCGCCTGTGGCAGCTAGCACAATTCTTATTGATGATCTGAGTTATTAGAAGAGGCGGACATTAATAGCACGAGAAATCGAAACACATACTCAACTTATTAACAAAAATTGATTAATGAACTTCTTAGTTAATTACTTTACGACACATTTGCAATTTACGAATTGTATAGCCGGTGAGGTCGCAAAACGCATCCACTTGAAATGAATTTCCAGAATGACACCATGATGACACCGACCACGATAAATGACCCCGTACCAATTACTCCGCATTCTGTCACGCGAGGAAGGAGGAATTACTTGAATAGAATGTTGCGCTGCAGTGTTTTTTTTTTCTCTCTTTTTTTGCAATAACAATGCTTCGCGCAAATTTGAGTACCCTCCGTGGGGGCTCGGTTAGCTAAGGCGTTGCACTGCTGAGCACGAGGTCACGGAATCGAATCCCGGCCGCGGCGGCCGCATTTCGATGGAGGCGAAATATAAGATCGCCCGTGTGCTTACATTGTAGTGCACTTTAGAGAAGCCAAGGTGGTCAAAATTAATTCTGAGCCATCCATTACGGCGTGCCTTATAATGAGAACTGGTTTTGGCACGTAAAAACCCCAAAATGAAGAAAGAAATCTGAGTACAAGGTGCCGGATGGGGCAGATATGTTTTACTAGAAGCGGCAAGCAGGAAGCTAGGTTACATATGCTTCTCCGTCTGCGTTTTGCAAGACTTACTGATGGAAAACTATTGACCCTTTTCGCAGCGATCCCGTGGGCGCTGCCATGTTTGATCACGTGGTGACGCGTCCATTGCTTGCCTCAACTGCTTCCGTTGCCTCCTTGTTTGTAATGAAAGTGTATCACGCCGGCGCGGCTTAGAAAATCTCTGTTTTGGGAGATATCTTAAACGGTGACTGGGTGAACGATACGAAGCTTTGATCACAGCTTCAGAGGACATGCAAAAGCGCTTTCGGAGCTGATTAACCTATGTTCAAACGGCGCAAGCAGCGTATATTGTGCTTGTTCTAAAAGCGGGGCTAAATATGTATTTCAAGCTATCAACATTCCGCTCATAAATTGAATAAGGATTAGTGTGTTTTGCTCTTTGTATTTTATTTGGCAAATATTTTGAAGCAGCGGCTTGTCAGTTTCTGACACAGTGAAGTTCCTCGGTGCGGCCAAAATCTGATTATTTCATTGCGATAGCAATTATATGGACACTTCCACCGGATTTCTGCCGTCGCCGTCGCCGTGAGGTTCCCTATAGATAAAATCTTCGCCGCGCGCCGTATGCCCGAGCGTAAGCGTGCGGGGACGCGCGCTATCACGGAGAGCGAACGCACTCAATCACCGACGCGCAAGCAAGGAAGCGGGAAGCCAGCGCCGGAGGGAGCGCGGGGGGGGGGGGGGGGCACTTCTACGCTGCCAACAACCGCGCTCGTCGCTCGTCCGCACCGTCTCTTATCTCCACACGGCTCTGACCTTTATGCGCCGTGCATTCGCCGCTCAGTTTCCGTTGGAGCGATAGACCGCACGTACCTTCGCCCGCTGCTGCGGCGTATATATGCGCTTGCTGCCAGTGTTTTGACAGTCGTTGTCTGCAGTCATTCAGTGTGATCTATTCATGTTTGTTTGTGCGCGCTCACACCACAGTTAGTGATAGTCGGGCCACATTTTCCAACGCACGCTACACATGCAATGCTGCCCGGGTCGGCAGTGCAGCGCTACAGGTGTGTCCCTTCGCACGCGCTGCCCACGGGAAGCGCTTCTCATCAACACCACCGTTTCACACGCGCCTCCTCGTGGTCATCGAGTCTCTCTTCATGTCGGTCTACTTACGCCGCAGCACACCTGCTTACTTAATCAGCTCATGTTTACTACAATTCATATTGCTACCAAAGCCGCTCACCTTACTTCGTATGACATCGCTGTGTTGCTATCGCATTCATTGCTTCGCCCTTAGGGCGAAACTGTGACATTTTTCTGCCTAATCGCTCGCGGGTGTGCTCAGTTCCGATAGATTTGTTCTTGCTGCGCACAAGGCTTGAAACGTAGCTGTTCTGCATATTGCAATACCTTGTAGCAAATGCGTATTATCGCGAGTAACTCGCTCACTCTTGTGGACCTTCACGAAACATTCAGCTTCGACCATTCGTGCGCTATTGATGTAGTATCGTCACTTACTGTGCGTATATAGTGCGCATATATTCAAGTGTGCGCCCATTCACTTATTCTTGACACGTTGGCGAAAGAGTGGGTGTAAGTTTCCGTGCTGGTTGGGGTAGATGTGCGTAAATACTGTGCGCGAAACCTACTATGACAGGAGGCGGCGCTACTCCCGTTATCATTGTTTAAAGAGCACTACTCACTCTTGCCGACGTACCGGGGCTGAAGCCCTTTCTTTGAAGGTTAGCAATACAACGGCAGGCGGATGAGCAAATTTTTGTATCCTCGAGGAGAATAAGAAGTGCCGGAAACACGTACGGACAATTGCAGCAGCGATCCGCGAACTTGGCCCCACATATTCATTGCATTCCTTAATATGCCAGTCACAATTTTTGCAGCCAACTACTGCATACTTCTTCAATACACAGGAATCAAACTAGCATGATTAGAGCACAGTGCGTTAGCGAAAACTCAGTTGCATTTATGACAGCTTATCGCACACAGGCAAGGTAAAAGCGGTAATGGTTTCGTATTCGTACGCGGTCGCTGAGGAGACGTATGGCGCGCCGCCGTAAGCGCCATCTCGTTTCTCTAAAAGAACAATACACACGAGAGATACATGCTGCTTGAAGAACGAGAAAAATATTTGTTCTCCAAAGGGAACCATACAATAACATAGTAGAATGAAAGCCGACACTGCGGCCGCAATGCACGCGCAATCACCGAGCGGCATTAAAAAATAAAATAAAGAGAAAGAAATGCATTTATTCTTAAGGCATAAATACATGTCATATTCAATTATGAACACCATTTGAGCGGTCTGAACGTAAATACTAGCGCGCGAAGTAGTACGAATCACCCTGCCGAGAAGTATCGCCAGCAGTTTCCAACGGCGCGACCTTGATGCGGCCCAATCCACTTCGATCGCAGCGCCGCCACAGTATTTTGCCACGTGGGGCGCCTCACTGCAAAGCATGCGCCGCCCCAGCCGCTCGTCCCAATCGACAGTATTCTAGTACACTCTACTGTAGGAGTGTAAACTCCGCCAATTGCAGTGACCAGAAAATGTCACAAGCCCGCAGAGCCCCTATCATGCTGGCGGCACCTGGCGGCCGAAAAAAAATTATCGCCGTTTTTTTTTTTTTTGGCAATAGCTGCTGACCCGCGCGTGGCACCAGCGAAGTCCAAGTGGAGAGCGCTGCTGCCACGCACGGAAGTGACGTCAGAGTTGTGGCCACGTGATCGTGACGTTGTTTAAACAAGTATGGCGTGTTCCGGTTTATAATTTTGCGCGCGATGCAGTGCATGCTGCTGGAGCTGCTTCAATTTTATGGTTTCTTAGTGTAATGTGTGCTAGAATATTCTTCTGTCTAGTTGCGTTGGAAGAGCTGGATCGTGTCCGAGCTTGCGATCACGAGCGACACAAGGGCGCAACCCTGGAGCCGCTCGTTTCTTTACGCCTTGCAGTGCGTTTATGGCTGGTATCGCGTGGTCTTGTGCATTCCGTTTTTCAGTACTGTTGCTCTTCTTTGTTGAATTTGCTGTTGTGAATTAGGCGCATGTGTGCTCCCAGCTAGGCAGCACTTTTTTGTCTGATGGTGTAAAGGTTTAAACTCGTTTTAAACGCTTGTTGCTGCCGTTGCCGCTTAGGTTGGCATCGATCGGGAAACAATTTCGTTTCCTCCTTCGTGAGACTTGTACGTTGCAGATAATGCGCGAGTAAGTGAGCTGTTGCATACTTTTTTATGGCACTCGATGTAGCGTTTACCTCTACTGTTGCTTGCCTTGCATGTTCTGTTTCCCTGTTTATCTCGGATTTTGGTTGCTAGCGAATCACGACTTGCTTGAGCAAGTCTCGCCACAGTTCAAAAAGCACATGTTGAGTAACCCGAATATAAGCGATAAAGACAAATGTTGGGGAACGTGGCCCAGCCGCTGATAGTTCTACTCGGGCCCAATTTTGCTGTAAAGTTTAGCTGCCTTGAAAACCAAGAAATTTTCTTAGGTTTATTCCAGCTAGCTTGCTAAGCTGCTATCTAGCATTACTTCTTTTGGTGCTATGCGAGGTACTATGCTTGTAGAAATATACCTCACATATTGTATGCAAACACGACGTAGGTTTATTGCAGGAACCTGCACTATGTTGTAGATGTAATATGCATGCAAATATGACCGGTGTAGGTTTGCAGGCCCATGTCACTCTCAAGCAAATGGCAAGTTTCCATTGTATGAATCTTCCTGCACTTTGCTGCACTTCACAGGGCTTGTTTGGTTATTCCCTTGATCTGTACAATAGAATGCTGATAAGTCTTGAGCCTTACCCTGATCCTATTGTCTAACAAAAACGTTTTAGGCATCGCATTAGGACATCTATCTGAGTGACAATGTGACAATTTTTGCCTCAATAACCTTTCTTTTCTCCCATATTTATCAGTAAAGTTGTCAACCACTCGTGACTTTGTTCAGAGTGCCGTGCAGTGACAGAATTTCTCTCGGAAAAGAAAAGCCCGTGAAGAAAAATTTTGAGACTCGATAGGACTTCCTCTTGGGCAAGTTGGTGAAGTCTGCTAAACAATGTTCTTGTGTGCAAAAATATATTTACACAGGAAGAACACATGCACACGAAAGTGCGAACTACCAACTGATTTAATGATTCAAAGGATGGAACATACGGTGCAAATTTTGTGCACACACAAGACATGAATGTTGTGACAGTGCTAGTTTGTCTCGTAATGCTACAAAGCGGCCTTAAACAAGTGCATCTCTGGGGAATATAAGGTAATTGAAGTGTTACTAACGTGTGCAGGATCTTTCTGATAACGTATGCCTTCATGAGCTCATGTGCTGGTTTGGTGCTGCTTGTGCCCAGGATCATAATGTGCGAAAGCACGGCTCACGTGAGCAGGCCTTGCAACGTACGTGGCACCACCCAGTTTATTTCAAATAAATTGTTTGAATGAATGCTCCCTCAGATAGTCATTTAAGCATTGGCCCGTTTAGCCCACATAGAACTTGCCACAGCTGAGAGGTATCTCATAGACCACAGCACAGTGCACGAAATGGTTGGCATGATTTTTCATACACCCTTGTCTCGTGGTACGAGAACACTTTTGGGCTAATTTGACGGGCATAAAGAAACAACTGGGACATCGTACCTAGCAGGCACGACCTGAAATCTGTGGCTAAATTTCTGTACATATTGTCACGTGCCTTGTGAGAGAACGGGCGACGTGACGTTTATTGAGGGTAGCAGCTCCTGAAAAACACGGTGCTGGGAGCTGGCTATCGAGCGGGCGGAGAAGCACGCGCACTTCTGTCCATGCCTGCCTTTTAGCACTGTACCCACTACTGCTGGTGGCAATATGGCAACCTCAGGTCTTGTGGCGTCTGTACCTGTTACATCTGATTGGCAAGTCCTTGTCAAGCTGCTCTGCAGCTTTCAAAGAATGGATCCGGCCATGGCATGCATGATCTATAGGGTAAACCTGCTTTTAAAAGGCTGTCCATCTGATCTGCCTCATTTTGTTCATCAGTGATAAATTGACAGCTGTTACTGTAGCACCCACTTATTACAGATAGTTCAAGGTGATCCCTTTTTGGTCACTTTACCTGCAGAAATTTTGATTTTCTTAGGCCGAGGGAACAAATGTCTTCACTTTTCTTAGTTTTGAGATTGTACAAAAATAAGCGTGTGTCAATTCATTAAGAGTAGCCCACAAAAATAATTTGCCTTCATAATAGCATATACGTTCCTGACACTGCCGGGGCAGCGTGTCGGAGCAAGAACTATCAGTGCCTCGCGCAGCAAGTTGAGTCAACACTGGCATGGACGAACTGTTCTGCCAGCATTGTGCTAGCATTGAACCTGCATGCATGCTCTTGTTTATAGGAACAGAAATGGAGCGAAAAGCCAATAGCAAAATTATTCGCTTTCACGTATGACAAATGTTGTATGCCGCTGCACACGTTCTCAGCATGAAAGAAGAGGTCTCTTTTTTTTTGCTGAACAATGCCACATTCGAAGCAATGGAAACACTCAAAAGGTGTTTTTTTTAGGATGTTGCCACACCGCACATGAAGTTATGCTTTGACATAGCAATTCAATAGTCTGCTAGCATGACTCAGCTTGGTGTTCGAGTAGCTCGCTCATTTGTGGCACTGCTTTGACGCTTTAGCGAGCCTTCAATTTTCGCTAACATTAGCATGCTCAAAGTGATTAGCCGCTTCTCGAGCTAATGCACACAGTGATGATGAAGCTGGATCTGCTATTGCGGCCACAGTTTGAAAAAAGCGAAATGGAGAACTAAGATTTAGGGGCGCGTTAGGGTAGACATAAATCCAGATTTTTGTGATAGGGCCGCCTCACGGTGGACTTCTGGCGCATTAGTATTATGCATTGCAGCACTATTGCAAGTTCATGACAGGAATCGCGCTATCCAAACGTAATTGAAAAATACAAATGGAATTAACTCGTCTCGAGTTCCAAATCAGAGTGAATGAGTAATTATCCAGACACCGCCGAGGCACATACCTTCACCGGATGCTGAAATAACAGGAGCCTGCCCTGGCCACCAGTGTGAGAGCAGAGAGGCAATGAAGCATCGGCAGGGGAATCGAGCGAGGCATCAGATCGGACGGAGCAACTATCTAAAGAAGACATGTATTTCATGTTAATCTCAATTTATTACACAATTTTTTCGCCCTAGCATGACGAAGAGGACATCTTAACCAAGCCTCTATATGGACAGGCAGAAGAATGACACTGTTGGTTGCTAGCGCGGGCGAAGAGCAATAAGACCGTGAGCGATGAGTTCCAAACAAAGACTAAACTTTTTTATTCTCTCACGAGACACTGGGAGGCGCGTGCACCAACAGACTTGCCTTTCAGGTACACAACATGGTGTTCAAGAGTGGTGCTATAAACTAGCCATTTAAACGCGCGCCAATTATAGCGGCGCGGCAGATGGAGTTCACTACATCACTTCCTCCCCAGTGAGCTGCCGAACGTTACAGGTCCAGTACAACGGGAACAGTGGCTCGCATCCCACTGCGTTTGTGCTGCACTGTTGTTCGGGAGGAAGTTGCAGTTGGTTCTTTCGTTGCTCTGACAAGAGTCGCGACAGCCGCGGGACGTTCAGAGTTCTTCATATGAGCCGGTTTCACACGGTCAGTAGAGACTACCTCACGTTGACCACGAATGTCCACAGTAAATTGCTTGTTTGTACGATGGAGGACTTTGAAAGGGCCGTCGTACAGTGGTTGAAGAGGTCGCTGCACTGCGTCATGCCGCACAAACACATGGGAGCAGGATCACAGCTCTGGGTGCATGTGGACGGGTCGCGGCACTGGCTGACGCGGTGGTGTGGCGCGAAGCTTGCCCATGTTGTTGCGCAGCCGGCTGGCGTAGTCGCCAGTAGCTACAGGGCTTTCATCTCCACAGCATGTAAAAAATTCGCCAGGCAATCGCAGTGCTGTTCCATACACCAGCTCGGCACCAATGAAAGCCAATGTTGGCTTTCAGCGTTGTGCGGATACTAAGAAGGACGAGCGGTAGTGCTTCGGTCCAACTGTGCCCTTCCGTCGCCATGAGAGCCGCTTTCAACTGGTGGTGGAAGCGCTCTACCATACCGTTGCTCTGAGGATGGTAGGCAGTAGTTCAGATGCGAGAGGTGCCGATCAGCCGTGTTATGCTGGCGAAAAGAGCCGACTCGAACTGCCTGCCACGGTCAGTCGTAACTGTGGACGGCGCGCCGAAGTGAGCCACCCAGTGGTACAAAAAAAGCATGGGCAGTTGTGTCAGCGGTGATGTCTGCGATAGGCACAGCTTCAACCCAGCGTGTAAATCTATCCACGCAAGTGAGTAATAAAAGTGGTAGCGTTCCGACAATGTCCCAGTGTACATGCTCAAATCGTTCATCTGGCACTGGGAACCTCGCCAATGGTGTCATGGTGTGGCACTGGACATTGGAGCGCTGGCAGGCGATGCACTCTCGTGTCCACTGCCGGACATCTAGATTTATACATGGCCAGACGTACCTTGCCGTCACTAGCTTTTGTGTCGCCCGAACACCCGGATGACATCCATCCTGTTGGCCTAGCCCTCAAAGTGAACAGCACATATAATGCAGACTTGCCATCACAATGATGACTGCTCCATAGCTTGCAAGGCAGGGATAGTGAGTCTTGTCCGAAGCCTGATCGTGTCGGCCTAGCCCTTGAAATCGCCGTCTGTGTGCCTGCCGATATTCTAGTCCTTCAGCTTGACGGCCACTCCAACGTTTGCGAGGCTGGAAGGCTGCGCTGAGCTGTTCCCATCTGAATTTCGGAAGCTTTGCCCTTTGAGCAGCCAGTGCTGTCACAGCAGTATTACAGATGAGGGGAACCATGACGATTACTGATTTTTGCAAATGAACTATGTAGCATCCTTGGCTGTGGACTCACGGGTGCCCTAGGGACAGAAAAGGCTGAAATGCAGGACATTGAGCAGCTGAGAGTTATGTGAATGTTCTTGCATGCTGACATCAAAGAAGTCACGAAGAAAAGTGATAAAGAACTTTCATCTATGTCACTAATTGTTGGTAAGTTTAAATGAGTTGGCTTGCATATGGAAATAATGCGACAGGAGTTGAACGAACTAGACCACCAGATTCATAACACTATTTATTTAGTCAACTGGAGTGACGTAGAGGCTTGTGAATACCTTGAATTGGACATCTGCTGCGCTTAAGCGAAGCTTGAGGTTTGATTGGCCAACTTAGACAAGAAACCACTGTATATATGTGCTATGCCAACAGGGACTTTAATAAGTAGGTCACTGAGCTGGGTTTATTCACATGATGAGTGGATGCCCATTGATAATGACGAAGCTAAGAAACTCAGTCTAAAAAACGCTGCAAGAAATTCTTACTTGAGTAGTGATATTGTCACAGCAAACAGATGCATGGCAGAGGCAACAGTCCTAGCCCCAAAAGCCCTGAAATCCAGAGACAAATCTGAATGATTGTGCTACAAGAGCCCTTTTACAACGTGGAATTTTGTTCTCTGTCAGTTGGTCTGCTGTGCTGTGTCGATCAGTGGGTACTGTCTCTGCCCTGAAGACACCACAGCTGTCCTTTAACTGGGACTGATAATCCATCTATCGGACACCACTGCTAAAGAGGTGTTACACATGTGTCACGAAGACAAAAAAGCGAAACGAAGGTGGAAAAAATGAAGTTCGCGGAAAAACGAGACAAGGATTGTTTGAGATAAGGTGCAGCATTCAGGATCAGCCACCAGAAGCAGAATGATAAAGTCAAAGGAGAGTTTGCATTTCAGTGTATGATCAAACGGACAGACATCATACCGAATGCGTCAAGAAGGGCACAAGGATGAAGCGAAGTCACCTGGCAGCTTGGAAAGGCAGAATCATGCACTCGAATGCAGAAATGTTGCGGGAAATAACTCAAACCCCCTGAATGCAACTCGAATCAACTCCCCCGCCTAATCGCCTTATCATCCTCCTTGGGGTCCCTGCACACAGCGAACACCCAGGCAACATGGCCGCTCACATCCAGGCCCGAGCACTCGTCAACCGGGCTGAGAGCGACCCGCCTTCGTCTCGCAGTGCCAGAGATCGACTCCTCAGCTACCATGACCTCACCCTGTTTTACAGAAATTCCCGCCTAATCTACCCCCCATCACATAAATCTCTTCCCAGAAGGGACCAGGCTTTGTGGTGCAGACTTCAAACGGCCACAGGTACGACCCCTTTTCTTCTGTCCATTATTACCCACGGTGAAACCTCTCCTCACTGCCACTTGTGTCCTAGCACTTTGACCATATCTTTCTAAATTGCCCGAACAAGCCCAAGCCCCTGTGGCGAGGTTCAGAACACCAGGAGCGATGGGAGCCTGCTCTGCGCAGCTCACAACCGGAGTTACAGCTTTGGACACTGGGCTGGGCCAGAGGGGTTGCCAAAGCACTAATGTGCCCGGCCATCTAAAGTGGCCCGAGGGCCCATCGTCGTCCTGCTTCCTTTTCTCCCCCCCCCCCTTCACATGATTCTCTCATGAATCAGTAAAGTTTACCCACCCACCCACCCCTGAATGCAAGAAAAGAGTGAAAATTATATTTTGTGCCAAAAAAAGAAGGATTTCTTTTTAACACAAGGTTAAAATAAAACTGTCTAACCGCACATTACTCAAACCATTATAAACAGCTCCAAAATTGCATAACTATGCAATCTCGACCTTAAAGCCTGAAATAAGTGGAACAAAATTTGTTCCTCGTGAGCAAATCGGGATGTGTGGCTTGGATAAGCTGAACGTGTGCAGTTTTGGCTTTGCAAAAAGGTTGTTAATTAGTTAAACTTCTATAGCGGTGACCCAACATTGGGGTGAAAAAATGTTTAGTGCAGTAGTGTGATAGTTAATGTGGGCAGAAGTGCAGTGTGTAAACAGGGTGTATTTTGGGTTGAAACACCAAGATATAAATTCCACTGGGCGTTGCACCGAGTCAGGTTATTTTGACAGAAAGCAATAGCCTCCCCTTTTATTTGCTTAGATTTTGTCATACAGTTTGTTAACATGTGCATTGCTGTTGCAATAGTGCATACCTCAGCAAGGCCAGATGGCTGCAGAGTGTATTTTCAGGTGGTTCCATGCGCTTATGTGATAAGTATCATATATATAAGGCAGCCATGTATGTATGCACCAGCAGGCATTCCTGTATGTCATGATGGTGTGCAAATTTATTGTTTACAGGTGCCATATGTTGTGCATAATGTATAGTATGTCCTTTCGTTCATGCTGGACAGCGACAATATTTACCCCTCTAGGTCTTTGTCCAGAGAAGGAAGGCCTACTACTGCTTGAGTGCCCATGATAGAGTCGATGCTGCTTCAAGCTTCAACAACTCCTCTGCCATTTACAGCTATGTAAGCTAAAATTTGCACCGAGAAAATGTTACTTAGCTCCCTCAGATTTTTCAAATAAAGTACTTTACCAACAAAACTTTGTCCCAGGGCTATCCCTCTTCCACTTTTCTTTGGCATTTACAACACTTCCTCAGACTATACATGCATATTCAAAGCACCCAATACATTTCAGGTAGGACATCTTCTGCAAAGTTCCTATTAACGAGGTACTGGCATGACTTTTTGAACTATTCTTTTTTTTTGTGAAAGCTCTAGAAGAAATGACAAGCCTCGAAGTGCCGTAAGGAATTTACTATAATAGCTTTTCTGGAGCCGGTTTATGTTTTGTTTTCTAGAAGGACACTGTGTCGTGATGTCATAACACAGTATGTGGTCACATGGGAGCCGGACATTTCAATGTTTTGACATGCTCTCGCGGCCTCCAGCTAGCTCGGTCGGCTCGTGTGCTGCTACTCGTGAAGGCCAATTTAAGAGTATAGCGGATGACCGAATGAGCTGGAATGAGTGTCGTAACATCGCAATGTGCTGCTCCCACGTGACCATATACTGTGTCGTGACATCGGGAGATAGTATCCTCCTGGAAGATGAAACTGGCTCTAGAAAAGCTATTATATTACATTATTTATGGCATTCTGAGGCTTTGCCCCTCTAAAGATGGGGTGAAGTCAAAGCAGTAAACACAGTGCTGTCTGTCTTCTCTCCACCCATCTTCAGCGCTGTTCGATTCCCTTTTAAACATGCACTAACTAGCCCAGTTCAGCACACTCGTGCAGTATGTGCTACCTAGCACCTTTTTAACCCCTTCCATGCCACGCTATTACCCCAAATTCTGACCTTTGATGGGGGTGAAATGCAAAAACACCAGTGTACTGCGCATTTGGTGCACACTGAAGAAACCCAGATGGTCAAAATTAACCCGGAGTACCCTACTTTGGTGGGCCTCATAATTGTAACCTGGTTTTGGCACATAAAACCCCAGAATTTCTTTTTTATTCTGACCAAAAGGGTGACCAAAGTATTTTTAGAACCCCAGTTGCCAACATGTTTTACCTCCTCGGAAAGAATTTGCTTCTGCTTCCGCTGTCCCATGGATTATGCGTTGCCATCAATCAAAAGCCTGATTAAGCACTGAGACAAATCTTGGCTTATCCATGGCATTGCTAGAAAATGCAAAGTACTGCTTATAAGCTGAGCTCGTCTTTGGCCATTTACCAAAAAGCCATGGATGAACTCAGCTCGTCGAAGGCACGTAAGGGTTAAACACCCCACACAAAGTGTACAAAGATTTCATTTCAGAATTAAGTAGGAGAACACAAGCTGCACGTCTGGTAAGTATTGTTGGTACAATTGAGGGAAAACCAAGTCTACCAATCTTGCTAGAAAGCACCCCTGAAATAATGTATGCCAGCAATTCCAAAACTAGACAGCAAGGACAAAAGTCTAAGAATGCAAGGCATGCAGTGAAAAATCCTTGGGTAGCTTTTGCAAAGAAACAATGAATAATTTAGTAGAATATAATAAAAAAGCATTTGGTAGACTAGTTCATTTAACAATTCAACTCAACGCAAAGTCACATGCTTAGACAAAATACTGTTAAGAGTTTAGGTCATAGCTTTCAATGAAAGGCAATAATGAACAAGTCTTGACACAGCCACTTACCTGCATGTTTTATCTTTAATGTTTGAAGATAGATTCAATGGTGCCAGTTGCAGATTAAGAATAATGTATGTAGGACATGCCCACACATCAGGACATGCCCTCACATCAGGACATGCCCACACATCATTAAGAATTGGCAAGTGACATCGGTAAAATTTCTGGCTCCTGTTCAGACCATCAAACAAATGTGAACCAGGTTCTCTCTAGAATGACTCTTTTATCATCAGGTTCATAATGCTACCCTTTTTTATACATCTAAATTTATAAAAAGGAGTTGCAGACTGGCTTCACACAAATCAGGTAACAATGTCTTCTTGATAAATTTATTAGCTTACTAGCATCAGCACTGGCCTATTAATTTCCACAATTCTGTTCATTAAGTACTACTTCGAACATATACAAAGGAAAGGGCACTCATATTGATATAGTTCTCGAAAATTTCAGGCAACCAGAAGGGCTCCATGATGTAACGTCTTTAGTCATATTAGTATGTTTAGAAGACGTGTTTAGTTATAAATATACACTAAAAGCAACACATTTTTATTAGTGAGCATGGTTCTTTCTTTTTTTTGTGTGTGTCTTTTTCAACTTAGAAGGAGAGAAATGAGTGCAAGATGATGGTCGTTGATACACTTATCTTGCCACAACATACTGATTATTAAAAATAGAGTTGCCATGAACCCTTGAAACGGAATAACGTTTTAAAGTGAACATTAGCAAAGCTGCACAACCATAAGTTTTTAAGTCTGTTCAAATGCATATATTTAAAAAAACCACAAGCTTAAAGTATCAAAACGTACCACAAACTAATTTAGCCGTCATATATATCACTCATAGGTGCTAGCGTGGCAGAGTTAAGTCATCAGAAATGATCTTACAAAAGAACCTTTGTTGTAGAAAAAAAAAGGAAGGGTTTGAGTTCATGACTTCGTTTATGAGCCAGGTGTTCCGTCTACTATACTGCAGCAGTTTCATTCTTTTCTTTCCAATGCAGGCACAATCCAATAATAAGTGTAGCCCAGTGTATTTGACCATATTTTAATGTTTCATCAATTCAAATGTTGAACTCTCTCGTTGAGCACTTAAATTTGAAATGAAAGTATGAATGGAAAAAGTGAAATATCTTCATGTGGCTAGTTTCGTCAGTTGCTGCAGTCATCCTTAGTCCACTATAACTGCTATTGTCTTAAATATTAGATGCTGTGTAATATCGGGAGATATGTTGCACAAGTAAACACGATCAAGAGATAAGTGAATTTTGCACATAACAAATCTTAGAACAGTTACTCATCAACAAAAAGCTCATAAAATTGACATAGTGCTTAAAAAGCCTGAGTATGTTAAGGTGAGCAAAGCAGTGGCGCACCGACGGGGGGGAAGGGGGGATTCGGGGGTTGTAACCCCCCCCCTGAGGCCGACTTAACCCCCCCTTTTGTTTAACCCCATTTCTTTCCTTAGGCATTTGAGTACTGCAACTAAGATGTAAGACGCGCAATCGTCTGCACACTCGCAAAAAGCGCATTTTTTTGACAATTTGCCGTGAAGAAATCGAAATTAGTGCTGTTTAGATGGTATTGGCAAACTGTCAACCCCCCCTGGCAGAGATCCTGGGTGCGCTACTGGAGCAAAGGCTTTGTGAGTGTAAAAGCTGTCCATCACGGCAGATGTGTTTTCAGGTAACATTATATCATAGTAAATACAAAAGGCATGTGGAACAGTAGAACCTCCAGATTATATTTGTTTATGGCCAGTACATTACGGGCAACAATTATGACATACTTTCAGCTATCCACAGAGGTGACAGGGCAAGCCTTACCTTAGAAGGTTTTCCTAAAGGACTGCCACAATAGGTTGATGCCTACTTGCATGCAATGGTTCATTTCCAGTTCTGTTTTTTTTTTTGCTCTACTTGGGAGAACCTTTAGCACACCCCTTTTACTATCCCAAGCTAATCCTTGCCTTCAAGCACTTCTTATTCCTCTACCTATATCCTTCATTTTACTCTTACATACCAGCTTATCCTCCTTGACCCTTGGGAGTGATGAGCTATGTGGAAATCAGTTGTTGGCCTAATGAATGCAAGTCCCTTTGCCCAAACATTGACTCCAGGCAAAGGCTTCTCTTGTTCAGTCACTGTCGATCACTTAATTGTACGATGTTGTATTTCGTTGAAGTATTGTACTGATTTAAAAAAATACAAAATTGTTAAAGGGATGCATTTACAACTCTTTCTAGGTTTGTAATAACTTGCTCTACACAAAATCTTGTACAGTAAGGTGTAATTTAAAACCACAATTGATTTCTGGCTAAGTGGTAATACGTTATAAATGGCCTGACCAATTGTGCTGACCGAATAGCTATATCGCTGGTTAAGCCATAAGTAGAAGGGGCATCTCAGAGTCATTAAAATGAGTATGAAAGAAACCATTTCACCAATTACATTGGTTCATTCTCAACTACGAATAAGTTATTCCGACAGGGCTGCCTTTGTGGGCTCGCTGGGTTGGAAAAGCGGAGATGCATGAATCATCATCATCATCAGCCTATATTTATGTCCACTGCAAGATGAAGGCCTCTCCATGTGAACTCCAATTAACGACCTTATCTTGCGCTAGCTGACTCCAACTTGCGCCTGCAAATTTCCTAACTTCATCACCGCACCTAGTTTTCTGCCGTCCTCGACTGCGCTTCCCTTCTCTTGGTATATCCATTCTGTAACTCTAATGGTCCACCGGTTATCCATCCTACGCATTACATGGCCTGCCCAACTCCTTTTTTCCCGCTTAAATGACAACTAGAATATCGGCTATTCCCGTTTGTTCTCTGATCCGCACCGCTCTCTTCCTGTCTCAACGTTAGGCCTAACATTTTTCGTTCCATATATATGCATGAATCACTCGTTTGTATTGAGTCATTGTTTCACGCTGCAATTAAATAAATCGTCGATTTCATATTCCACAAAGGCGAACTATGAAGCTTTCGATGACAGCTAGGCAAAGAACTATAAACTGACAACTCTGAGTACACCTAAAACATAGCTAGACCATCAAACACTGACATCATCGCCGAAAAAGAAAGCAGAATAGTTCTTGACTGCCACCTTTATTTCCTATACTAGCGAACATGCCTTAATTGTGTCGACATGTAAAATAAGCAGCCACAAAACACAACTCTCAGCTGAATTTCGCGGGTGTAAACACCCCGTCAAAATGGTAGATGTTGAGTTCGGAAAAGACGTGCCTATATAGTGCATTTTGTATGTTTGGTACTGCGCTATCAAAGAACTGCGGCACAGAGATATCGTGAAGCTATTACAAAATCGGCTATATTTATGCAGCCTTCGCTCCGACCAAGAACATAACCAGAAAGCAGTTCCTGCCTTTTTCCCATATAACCGAAGCCACATTCAAACTACATGTTTATCGCGCATTTTGAACACAGTAAAGCCAATTTGCAGGCAACAATTATGGATTACAGCAAATAGCCGGGTTTATTAGTCGGTTTTATTGTTGTCAGCGAGTGGGTGTGTAAAAAGGCCTGGGAGTGTAAAGAGGGCGTGAACAGAGAGAAATCATGAGGGCGAAACAACGTACGGCTTAAAACACCACAACCACGCAAGAAACACCTCTCAATGGATGCCGGTACACTTATTGGATGGCTCAGTGCGCGTACTATGACCGGAGACAACGTGTACACGCGTGTGTAATGAAGGAACTCTTACTATAGGCCCCGTGACAGTTGAACAGTGCGCCCTTTCAATCTCAATCGGTATGCTTCACTGCACGGCAACGGCAAATATGTTTCACCGCATAACAGGTCTGTATTGCGGTGAAGCTAATTAAAGAAAATTTGTCGACCATTATGAAACGCGTACAAGACCCTTGCCCACGTGTGGATGTATATGAGCTATGACTACAGTGGATTGCCCGTGGCTGTGACATATTTGACATTTAGCTCCACTCCCTCTCTCGAGAGAGAGGAAGTTTAATTGCATCTGGAGAAGTCCCAGCCACAGGCTTCGCAAATTTGCTGCTCAGTGTGAGATGGCAAGGAAGCGAAAAAACGAAGAAACAGCACACAAACATACACGCGTGCGAAATGCACTACCACAAAAGTTATTTTCTCATTCCTTCGTGGGGTGCGCACAGCTCAGGTATTTGCGAGAATACGTCTTTTTTAATTGCAACACAAATTAGTCATGTGTGGTGTGGCTACTAAATTTCCAAGGACAGGCCTCCCTATTACAAAGCATCTGCAAATGCAAATAAATGGTCTTTGTCCTGGTCAATACAACAGGGGGATACATATATGGCATGCTGGACAAAAAATTCTAAATAAAACCCTCTTGAGCACATGGCCATTAACGAGACATTTAGCATTTTGAAAAGTGTGTTTTACTGCAATATCAATGTGGTTTTGCTTTCAGTGAAATCACAAGAATTGAAACACCATAGAGAAAAAAAGGTAAAGGAAAGACACAGAGGTTAACCAGACATTATCTCCGTTTGGCTACCCTGTACCGGGGGAGGGGAAACACTATATATATGTACGTGCACGGAGGCAGCTGCAAGCAAAGCTTTAACTCTGAACTGGTTAAATTGGCGATATAGCCAGGTCGAGATAGCCTTTTCTTGAATCTACTGTGCATGGAACGCAATCACAATTGTTGACAGATAAATCGTCACAATTGCCATCTTCAGAGAGACCTAATCGCGATCTACGTAGCTATGTATACTAAAGTGCTTAGAGGATATATTCGACATTCTACCATCTCGCTTGTCCACCATCTCATTTGCTTGCAAGTGAAGAGCTCTCAGGCTACATTTTCAAGAACCATTGTTACTCCCCAGCCGTCCCTTCAAAAAGATGTTTGCACCTGCTGCAAGATCACCATCTCCCTTCCGTGGTGTATGCAAAAGCCTCAGATGTCATCAGGCCCAGCTGTCATCAACAGTTTTAATGGAGCTTACTCTACCCCTTTTACACAAAGTGTATGCAAACCTCTCGTTCACATTTACATGGATGGTTTCGTCGCGTCCACTGATTTAACGGTCACTGTCATTGTTGTGGCTCGATCAAAGCTAAATTCCAAATGTTGCATATGACCACGTCTAGAAGGTCGGAACATCCCGCCCTTCATGCCACTATTGCATATATTGAACGGAAACCCCCCATGTAAATGGACAGAGTTCAGTAATTCCAAAACGGCTGTTGAAAGCCTGCAAGGTGACACTGCACCATGGGAATTATGAACAGTTTATTTCAAACAAACAAGAAATCTAGGATCACAATAATTGGAAAAGGATGTGATGTTATTATTCAGTGGATGCTTGGTCATTGCAGCATTTTTGGCAAGCATCTTACTGATGAAGCTGCCATATCATCCCACATGATCCCGCTTTCTAGAATGGACACAGTCAGAGAACTTCAATGAATTTCTAATGACATCATGCTGGCTCTTTGGAAGACTCCAGAGTATTCAACCATCATTTGTGCAGGCTTGATCTATCACTGCAGCTGCGATTACGATGTCAAACCTCTCCTGGTGTTACAATACACTGCTGTGCCACCTACGACTCGGTGTAGCCTTCACAAATTCACAGTCCTTCTTTATTAAATGTGACCACTGTAAACTCGAAAAGACCATCCAGCAGCTCCTCTGGCAGTGCACCCACTCTGACGTCCAGTGTCAGCCCTTCTGGAGTGTACCAGAAGTTGACCTTTTACAGAGGCTAAGATCCTGGGTGCATGGCCATATCAACCAAGAAAGCTATACGTGCTCTAATGACTCTAAAAAAATCAATCTGAAAAGACACTTATAGACACCCTCTGTCTTCTATCCGAGCAATGATTAGGCAGATTATTCTCTTGCAGAACTTCATCCGACCAAACGCCAGAGAAAGGAGTGATGCTGATATGGACACACAAGTTTTGTTGGCACTGGAATACGTTACCTGGGCAAACTGCTGCAAGCATTGTAAAACTGCATGCATTGAAGCTGGTGCATGAGCAAGCGGAAGTGCATGAGCTGCAAATTCTCTGCCAATTATTTGCTTTGTCAAACATCTGTGACCAAGGTGAAGAAAGGGCGAAGAAAGGACTGCTGGCATCTGGACCAGGTTCTTGCTAAGTTCGTAGCACCAGCAACTGCTATTACTTTGGAGAACAAAATAAAGCAAACGTTGCGCCACCTGAAGCAGTATTCTCACTTGTTGCCTAATCAGGGAAGGACAGAAAAAGAGCAAAGAATGCTGCCTTCCAAGCTTAATTCCAAGCAATGTAAAAGCAACCTTGGAAATCAAATCAACTGCATCATTCTGGGCAGAAAGGGGAGAACTAAACATATAGATGACGTGCAAGAGTTCAGAAATGTCTACACATTGGCCCAGCACGTATTAACTTTATATTATTGCTGCAACTGAAGGAAGCTATGCCAAAAAAAGAGCAGCAAGACTTTGAGCTGAAAAACTGCATGCCATAATCATAATGACATCAGCTTTTGCTGTGACTGGCAGGAATTATATGTGAATATGTACAAGCGTCAATGACCAGCAAATTAAACTCCACCAAGAAGGAAATGGACTAAACGAGACATCTGCTTCAGCTTTAACAAAGTGTTATCAGGCATTTCTGCTTTCATAGCTTCCGCAATAAAATATGATTGCATAAGTAATACAATTTTGCTTATGCTGCGATGTGCTTTTTATTGTGTATATTTGCATGCTTATGTTAGTACGTGATTTTTTACACAATTTTGCTTATGCTGCGATGTGCTTTTTATTGCGTATATTTGCATGCTTATGTTAGTACGTGATTTTTTACGTCGTTTTATAGGTGCAACAAAGCATAGAATTTTTTGTTATAGTTAGTATTAAAAGATTTGAATAATGCGGGTTGTTACTCTTGTCATGTTTTTATGCCAAACCAGTGGCCCAAGTTTTATATTACCTAGCTTATGCCACTAGACATGTGGTTGTGTTCGTGATGCCATCGTGGTCGTTGCATTGTCATCCAATCTCACACTATCTGCGCTAAAACCAGGTGGTTCACATGAAAAGATCCGGGTGTCCCAACAGCAGCACACCCACCGGTTGTTGGTCGCCTCCGTATGAACAGCGATTCAAAAGCAAGTTTCACACGAGTGTTGATTTCGAAACACCCGACAGCAATGCTCCACCTTTGCATAGCCTGCAAAGTAGCCTGCAAAGCACCTTGCATAACATCAATTCCCACACTGCATGGGATTTACACAATTTTATCTCATAGTTTTCATGTAGAGCCTTTTGGACCTCTATGTGGGGAATAATGAAATGGCTGTTTCTGTCTAGCTCCTCTGAAATACATGTAATTTGACAGCTTGCATGCTGAGATGTAACTTCTTAAGTCTCAAACTAGCATCAAGAAAGCCAGCACCATAAAAAAAAAATACTGGGGTGGACAAATCAGTTTCCAAAAATTTCTGTTGCCTTCTTGCAACCACAGTTCCTGTAACAAGTTTGTGTGAAAGGACATTTCCAAAGCTAACATATGCACAGACCAAGCCGAGAAGCCTTATCTCACAAGAATGGCTTAGCTGGCTGATGGTGCCTTTGGTGGAACACTGAATTGTAATTAAATCAGTTTTGATGATATTATACAAATGGCACTAGAGCATGCAGACTTATGCTGCAGCTTTCTTTTATGCCACGAAACACCAAAAAAGCATACGAGTAAATGCAAAGTAATCTGCATTGTATCCTAGCTGTATTGTGTGTGCCACATTACCAGAGAATCCTGCCGACCTTTAATTCACCTTTGCAGTGCAACATGTCTTTAAGAAGCCATATCTTTACATTGTGTTGATATGTGTAGGTATGTCTTTTCACCTTCATGTCAGCTCAGCTCTGTCAACAGCAGATGCACTAAAGCTGCACGTTACCTACTTTGCATTTTGCAACTGAAAAAAAAAAGAAACATAGGTGACCTTGAGAAAAAAATGTTTAATGTGTGTATTTAAATAGTTGTGGAACCTTCTTTTCTGGAAGACCATGTGGTGCTTAGTGGTGTAAAGATGTAGATTGGCAAGCAAGAACTGATGAGCTTTTATTTAAAAATAAAACTGATTGATGTTTCGTGGGACATGGTGCCTCATGTCTCAATGAGCACCCTTTATGGCTGAGAATATTTTTGCCATTGGATCAGCTTTGATAAGGCAGAATCTTTAATCTTGGCACATTAGAAAACACCTTGAGACAAAATTAATGTAACACTTTTCATTCAAAGAAAGGAGCTTAAAAATTCGGTATAAACAGCAGAATGAAATGCAGGAACTTAGATGGGAAATCAGGTAAGAAATTTATAACCATGTTATGAATGCAAGAGGCTGACAGTTAATAGAATAAGAAAGCCCTGGAGAAGGTGTCTCTGACTTGCACTGCAAGACCCCTGCATGCCTATGATGATATTGCAGTATTCATGGGTGAGACAGGACCGTTCAACGTTGCAATGTACACTGTAACACTCTGTGCATCTCTTTCAAATCTTCCTGTGCCAACAGGTGTAAACTGCATGCTTCAAACAGTAAAAGCTTTGTTATTGTAATACAAACAGTTTTCATGTTTATTGGATTCTCATTTTAACAAATGACTTTAAAAAAGGAAGGAAGGAAGAATAGATGGAGAGACAGGTAGGTTAGCCAGTTCTGACCGGCTGGCTACCCTGTGCTGGAAAAAGGGGGTAAGGAGAATAAAAGATAATAGAAAAGAGATGTTACAAATAAAGGGGGGAGGAGGGGAAGAAAAGCAAAAAAAAAAAATGAAAGAATATGGCACTACTTAAAGTCTGTCTCTAAGGCCGTAAGAAGCACAACAATGCTTTCAAAGCCTTCTGTGCTGAGGACGGTCTCGGCCATTGTCTCGGGATCCTTTCCCTCCGACAAAGGGCGTTTGTCAGGTCTAACGCTCTTGAAAGTTCTTTCCTGGCCGCACTGAAGCGAGGACACTCACAGGGAAGGTGGGCGATAGCTTCCTCGCAGCTACAGTTATCGCATGTAGTGCTGTTGGCCATTCCAATCCGAAATGAGTAAGCATTCGTGAAGGCCCTGCCAAGCCACAAGTGGCACAGAAGCGTCTCCTCAGCTCCAGATATTCCTGATAGAAGATGGAGCAGTAGATTCTGATCCAAGCTGTGGAGGCGAGCGTTGGTAAATTCCGTCGAATTCCACTGTGCAAGTGCAAGTTCACGTGCGTGTGAACGAAGCCTTGCAGCTGCGTCAGTTCTGGATAGAGGTCATAATAGCAGAGTGGAGACCATCATGAGCAGATCGGGTGGCCTTATCTGCACAGTCATTTCCGTAGATAGCGCAATGGCCCTGTATCCAATGATATGCTACATTGTGTTTTTTCTCTATTGCGTGACTTTAAACTTCCATACTGAGGCTAGGAGAATTGAGAGCGGGGCGAGTTGTTGCATTATTGAAAGACTAGAAACAGTGCACAAAGTATGAAGGCCAGTGAAAACACAAAATGAGCATTGACTTGCAACTGAATTTTTTATTCAATTATATATACAAGAACAATAATACGCACACATCAAGCAATGTGAAAAAAAATCAAGCAAATGAAGTGAAGGCTATAATCATGATTGACATTCTACTGATCCTCATGTCTGCATTATTTTTTATAAGGTACGCTTCAATGGAGTGCCATGCATGCCTACACGCTTACTCCAGTGCAGACTCTGTTTTTTTCGAAGATAGGCCTGCACCCACACTGACCACATTGCAGGCAAGAAGTGTAAAGGGACGTTTTCACTAAGCAACGTCTTAATGCTCACTTAATCTGGTATAAACACAATGCTGCATTTGCACTGTGTATTTGCATTTGCACTTGTGGTCGCTGGTAAACAATGCTGAACATGGAACAAATTGAGTGGCCATTTAAGATATCTAGAAGGGCCATGTGTATCTTATACATTTATTTTTGTGCTTTAATAGTCATTACATATTCTTGAAGTATAATTAAAATGTGTTACATAATGGTGTCACAGGTCACAATCCATGTTTGCTGCTGTGCAATAGCCCAAACTTTGTATCCAATGTGCATGCATTGTCCCAAGTAGCCATGACACTAGGTCTGTTCGATTCGCACCATCTGAACCAGTTCACGAGGTGCAGTAGTGGTGCCCTATGAACCATGCCATTAATTTCAAAAGAATCACAAAAGGTGCAGGGCTGGTTCACAATTTTTCTGCACGTTCCCTACAGACGGTGGCAAAACATAGTGCAGGCGTGCTGGTGCAAAGCAGCAGACAATGAAGCACATGGACGTAAGCACCACTGAAACCATGCTTACACATGTCTGCCGTACCTAAGCAACGCGAGGTGTGCTTACACCTCAGTAGCCGACCATACCTGCAGTTTAGGACCTCTCAAAATGACATAAATGGCACTCTTCAGGCGGGCAAAACATAATGCCTGCATTGTGTCTACACCTCGGCATTTGTTTAGAGCGTCGCGTTGTGCCTGTACCGATGAAATTAATTGAGCTGCACAATTTTTATAACTTCTTGTGCCCCGCTGTGAACTGGTTCATAGTGGTGCAGGTGAATCGAACGGACCAATTGTGATAGCTTACGTCACAACAGTAAATATGTGCAGGAAGGTCTGCAATGAAGACTTGCTTGTATACAATAATTATGATGCAATTAATTTGCAATCTGAATTCAATTTTTTAATTATGTTGAGAAAGACAGTTTTACACATAAAACTCTCTTTTGTCTTTCTCGATTTGACAGCACAAATTCTCAGTCGAATGGCACTATAATTTTTAAAAATCTTTCTTTGCAGCCCCCCCATGGCATCTTTAATGAGCGCTCACTTTCAAACTAGTTGGCCTTGCAATGCAATTATAAATATTTCAAGCAAAGCAAACAAATAAAGGCTGACAAACATAGCCTCAACATTTATCTCTTTTCTTGTATTGGTCTAAACGTAGCTTTAATTTAACCTTTCAAAGCTAGTGAAGCCCCCCATAACAAACAATACCGGCTTTCAAACCCCGATAGTGCAAGTTTAACAGACATTGATAATTCAAGGAAAATGTGACTGAATGGGGAAAGTAACGGTCGAGCTGTCTGTAAACAAGGCAAATGGCATTCTTCTGGACGGCTTCCAGTTTGTTAATGTTGGTAGCTTGTGCACATTCCATATACAACTCCACCATATTCTCGAAAAGGTCATATTAGCCCAATTTATATGAGAAGTTTAACATTGTTGGTAGATGATTTTAGCATTCGCTGCAGCTATAGTAGTTCATGAAAAGCGTTAACACAAATAATATCAACATGCTTTGACAAGGATAAATGATAAGGCAAGATGAAGCCTAAGCACTTGTATTGAAAAACCCCGTCTAAAGTTAGCCTGTTATTTGAATAGATAGAAATAACTGGTGATGTATGTTTTACGAAGGACTATATCACAATTTTGTTGAAATCATTCACTGCCTGCCAAGCCTCACACAAGGCACAAAATTGGGAAAATGAATAATTCTGGCATTGACAGTCATAAGTAGAATTAATTTCGGGATATAGAAAACAATCGCCAGCATACAATCAAACGCTACTTTCTGTGTTACTGGGAAGGTCACTTATGTAAAGTAAAAATAGTAAGTTGGCAAGCACAGACGCCTAAAGAACACCTGATGGCACCTAGTATGACAGAATCAAACGAGTTGAAACTAACAAACTGCAAACAATTTAAGAGAAAGTTAGAAATGCAGTCAAGTAATATAGAGTTTTAAGGATAATGCTCAGCTTGTTCAGCAGTTAGAACAAATAACGGAACAAAAATAACAAAAATGGCATCTAACTGGATTCTAATGTCAAAAGCACAAGTGAGGCCGTGAGTGAATTCCATAAACGGCAAGATGGTACTAAATCCATGCAAAATGCCATGTTAGGTCTGTTCGATTCGCCTGCACCACTGTGAACCAGTTCACAGTGGTTCACGCAAAGTTCAGAAATTGTGGTGCAGGCACAGTGCGACACTCGAAACAAATGCCAAGGTGCAGAGGCGGTGTAGGCGTTATGTCCGAATAATGTGCACAGAGTGCGTAAGTTTGAGAGGTCCTGAACTGCAGATATGATCGAATTCTTGGGCATAAGTACACACACCACACTTGCATAGATACATCAGATGTGCATAAGCGGGGTTTTAATGGCGCTCATGCCCGTGTGCTGTGTGGTTTGCTGCGCTGCTGCCTCGCGCCTGTACGCCTGCACCAAGGCAGCACCGACAATGGAGTGGGTGCAGCAAAATCGTGAACCAGCCCTGCACCTTTTGAAACGAACGGCGTGGTTCAGCGGTCACCATTGCTTCACCGCTGAAACGAATGGCAGGGTGCAGCACCTCGTGAACTGGTTCAGATGGTGCAGGCGAATCGAATGTACCTGTTAAAACTTAGATAGGCATTATGTGATTCAACAAATTCAACAATATGCTTATAAGCTATGTATTACATTTTACTAGATTAAGGTGTAAAAAAGATCAATCTATATATAGTTACAAAAGCACGCTTTTACCAGATTTAGAAAGGGGGAGGACTTTCGTTTGTTTTCAAGATGAAGGAACAATACCTGTTGTGAGAGAACACTGAAAAATAATAGCAATGCTGAGGAGCCCACTGGGAATAATGTACGAAAATGCATTAGGAATTACGTCAGGGACCCCACATTTCTTAGATGGGCCTTCATTGAACAACATTTCCTAAATTCACAGAAGTACTTCTATATTCTAACCATGTTATTAAGGCATACAACATTAAAAACAGAAAGAAAAAAAATGCTATGGTAGTGTTTTCAATAAGAAATGAGCCCCTAAGGGTGCATGCACCAGTAAAACTCTACACATGTGCTTGACTCCTGCTGATTGCTTCAAGTTCAGCTGAAGTCGCACAAGCCTTCTACACCTTAGTTAGAGAAGCTTGGCTTTCCTTGCAGAGCGAAGACAATTGCAAAAAGAAGGCACATAAAAGTAGAGAGGTTTTGTTATAGCCTGTACAGTAAGAGATCCACTGAAGATAATTACAACACCAGCTAGCTGCTGTCCCATAATCTCGGGAGATAAACCATTTATCTACACACATGCACAGGGTGGAAATGATTGCATTCCCATGCATACGCTACATAATGACAATCACCACAAAACCCCATCGCATTACTATTACTTCCACAGGTAATTTTCACTGCTGCTATGGAATTGCTGTCTCGCTACAGCAACCAATACATTGGACATTTCAATTGGTTCATGAAAGCGGGATGGGCACTCGCCAGACTGAAGCAGAGGCATTACACACACTGTTCAATGCCCAGCCTCGTGTAAGTCACTTAAAACTCGTCACAGACACTTGCTGACTGCCTTCAGGCGGGGACATGCCTTTCTGTTAGATTCACGTTTCACGTTCAGACTTTCGCGTCATTAGACTGACTAGGCTTCTGCGTGCGCAAAGGGAGGCGAAATGCGTGAATGCAATTTGTTTATCGACAAAAGGCACTCCTATCTTGCAAAGTGATAATTGGAAATATCTATGCACCCTACATCGATCGTCCAACGGCGGCGCGCATCAATTCTGCGTTTTCGAGCTCGTGAGCAGTGTCTCGACGTGTTACCCATCTAGCCACCGTAACGTGGTGTCGAAGGCTAAACAGGCATCCGGCTATATTGGAAGACGCAGTCACAACTAAAACTAGCAACAGTCTACGACACATGCTACAACACACGAATTATCTCTGTCGGCACCATGCAGTCGGCGGCGGTGTCACCACACGACTCTTCGAAACCGCCAATCCATAGCAGGCGACATGTGGTGCCGTTTTGTGGATGCAATGCAGTTCCTTCGAAGCTTCACTATTATCTTCGTAAGGGAAACGTTATTCGCACTCACTGATACTACACAGTACACACCACACGGCCACAAGTAGCCACAGCGACGAAAAGACCGTCTCGTGCGATCCCCTCCCCCGCTGCGTGCACGCATGTGTAGGCGCCCACAGTCATTTTCGATTTTAAAACGCAGCATTAAATCAAATGCTCTATATATTTCGACGAAGTATATTTAACAACAAAACGATAATACTAGCATTTCATGTCTTCTGTTAAACTGCTTTCTTTTTGGTGACGTCATTGCGTGGCAGCAGCGCTCTCCACTTGGACTTCGCTGGTGCCACGCGCGTGTCACCAGCGCCGGCCATCCCCATTCCCCAAGCCTGTTATATTTGTGGTGCAAGCGGGGGTAAATATTTTATTTTCTTTTTCTAAACCCCACAATAACAAATGTCCCCCTTCCCCTCACGGCTGGCGAAATGAAAAAAAAATTGAAGAACCCCTAACCGCCTTCGTAACACGCGACCGCGCAGCCTGTAAAGATGGCGGCAGCTGCCATGCCGAGATAATGGCGCGAGCGGAGAAGCCGGAGGGCAGTGCGTGCGCGTAATGGTGACTAGACGACCGGGCATGGTCCTTGCCTGGGCTACGCAAATAAAGTGACTGCTGATTTCCAAGTATGGTAAGTTTTATTGAAATCAAGAGCAACAACGGCACCATCAACAGCAAAAACCTTTTTTTAGCTATGCTAACGAATATTTCATACTGGTGCTTTAAGTTTGGTGTTGTCATGCACAAATCTCATGACAACACTTCACCCATCAAGATGTCAATGCCCTAAAAATGTTCAAAATGCCTCCCTTCCACAGCAACACAAAGCATAAACCGCTCTCGCGTCGACTCGATAACTCTGCGCAGTACGACAATTGAAATTTGGAGTCGGATATCTCGGAGCACGGACACGCTAGAATAATTCTTCCGACTGATACTGTGTGACACCACTGCCTTGAAGTTTTCAATACAAACATACCCACGTACTGCAGTCGACAAAAAATAATTATTCAATTTTAGTTAATTCGGCTGCTGACAGCGATAATTATCGTCTCACTTTGTTGCCCCCTGGCTACATAACTTATTTGTACCGGTGGTCTTCGCGTGCCTCCCAGTGCCTAATTTTAAGAAACCATAAAGCTTAGTTTTGAACACCCTGTATTATCAGGCACAGCCGCCATGCACATGGCTGTATTGGGTAACGTCCTTTTCCTATAAGCTCGCAGAAACCGATACCTGGCTTCTCTACAGGCCTTCTTACTTTTTATGGGGTTTCACGTGCCAAAACCAGTTCTGATTACGAGGCACGCCATAGTGGAAGACTCCGGATTAATTTTGACCACCTGGGTTTCTTTAACGTGCACTACAACGCAAGCACACGGGCGTTTTTGCATTTCGCCTCCATCGAAATGCGGCCGCCGCGGCCGGGATTCGATCCCGCGATCTCGTGCTCAGCAGCGCCACGCCTGAACTGACTGAGCCACCACGGCGGGCTACAGGTGTTGCTCTAGCCGTATAAAACGCGGGTTTGTCGTGAGCGGAAACGGTGAATTTCGGTAAATAAGAAAGGCTACTATCATCATCATCATCATCAGTGACAGAAGCTGACCCCCCCCCCCCCCCCTCAGAAAAAACCTGGATCCGCCCCTGCACACGTCTGCATTCTTATGTGAAAGGAATTAACTGTGACAAGGCAGGAAAGCGGCAGAGGGCCAAGCAGCTGAAGTATGAGCCATTGCACATGAGTTGAAGTGCATGAAACAATGGCTTGCTGTACTTCTTGCAAATAAAAGCTTTTTGTCAGCAACAGCCCTGTTAACTTCATTTTGCTTACCCTTATATAACTGTACATAAGCATAGGCCGGAGCCTTTGTCAAGTGAACTAGTTTTCACTTTTTGTTCAGGCCTCCCTCCATTTCTTTATGGAAAAAACAAACCTGATTTGATTTAACAAATGTGTGCCGGCGTAATGATGGTTAATAATAAACAAGAAGGTTACTGTGAAGCATGGAACAACTAAAGTGGAACAATGAAATATTTAAGCCATATATACATATTCATTTTGGCTAAGCAAAGGCACAAACCTGGTTAGCATGCCCGATTTTTTTTTTCTTTCTTTTTTTCTTTTTTTTTGAGCCCAGCTGGGAAGTATGCACGCACTGTTTTCTGTCTGACAAAATTTTACATTAGGTCGACACGGCATGAAACCGTTTTCAAAAATTTTTTTTACTATTGCCCGATAATTCAGAAAATTCGAAGGCCCCTTCCGCATAAGCAACATCCGTCAGCGACGAGCTCTTTGCACAAGAGGTCTAAGTTAGGATAGGCAGAGAGTTGCAGTCTTCCTTTTCCACAAGGTACCATTATAGTGATCTAGATAGGGGTAGTGGGACGAGGGCGATCCGGGAGCCGAGGTCGTTTGCACGGAAACCGGCAGGCGGCGCTACTGCGCCTTTCACCTGAACCGCCCCGCAGTGTGCGCTTATTCGCCGCGCACTCATCGGAAGAGTACGATACATCTGAAGCTTATGCTTGACTCCTGAATGTTTACATTGCTCACAATGTCAGCAAAAGGAGAATAAATACATTTCTATAGTGTTGTCTATAGTGAATAAACAGTAAAAAACGATGTACAGCGCGAAGGACAAGGGCTGAGAGACGACACACACACAGCGCAGTGCGCTTCGTCTCTCTGAGTTCCTGCCTTCGCGCTGGATATTGTTTTTTACCATGGATACCAACCAGGCCAAGCAACCACCTTTGTGTAAATAAATATTTTTGTCTGAAAAGCTCCCATCCGTGGGATTTTAGGTACAAATCCGCCTATGATAAAGTTCGCGGAACTACGCGTGGCTACTCGGAATGAACGGGTGTACCAGTACATCGAAAGCGGACCGCCGGGGCCGTGATTGCAAAAAAAAAAAAAAAAAAAAAAAAAAGAAGAGAGAGAGAGAGAAAGCTCTGAAGGAAGCTACGAAACCATTTTATTCAGGACAAACGCTTAGATCACAAAAGCGGCGTCAAGTGAAACAAAACCAGCCCCTAGATCGTCCTGCTCAGCTTAAGGTGCTTAGCTCTCTGTGGCTTTGCGCTTCTCGAGCTGTTAATACCTTTGACTAAGAAGTGGAGTCGCGTGAGGACATAGAAAGAAGCAATTCTCATGCTTACTTATTCCTTGTGAGCGTCGCATCCAACACCACTGGAGCAGAGGAAATTACTCTTTACAAGAGCCACAACATCGCAGATGCTGTTCGTGTGCAGCTCTAAAATGCTTAAGCATTCTGTGAATATGTTCTCAAGAGCTTCAATAAATGAGTACAAATCTTGCGACGGATACAAAAGTCCTCCCCAGTCACACTGATAAGTGTACTCTGAGGGTAACAGGTGTGGCTTCTGTTCGCCTGACGAGGAGGATGTGCTCACATAAACAACAGTCAAGTTTTAGGACGCACTTTCTTGCTACGTAGCCTGCTAGGTAATATATTAGCCGATATTGACTCCTCGCCATTACTAATTATGAGTGGCTAGCAAGGGGAGCTTCTACTATGGCTAGAGACTCTTCAGCTTCTTCTACCTCACTTGGGCGAGCAGATCAACACTGTTTGAAGAAATGTTGGGAGTTTTCTCGACCATGCTGAAAAGTGTATTTATGATATCATCATCATCATCAGCCTGTATTTTATGTCCACTGCAGGACGAAGGCCTCTCCCTGCGATCTCCAATTACCCATGTCTTGCGCTAGCGTATTCCAACTTGCGCCTGCAAATTTCCTAACTTCATCATCCCATCTGGTTTTCTGCCGACCTCGACTGCGCTTCCCTTCTCTTGGTATCCATTCTGTAACCCTAATGGTCCACCGGTTATCCATCCTACGCATTACATGGCCTGCCCAGCTCCATTTCTTCCGCTTAATGTCAACTAGAATATTGGCTATGAGTCATAAGTCATACCTCCCTTATGACTTAAGTCATTAGGGAGGGAGTCATACCTCCCTAATGACTTATTAGGGGTGCCATTTTCACCGTCCACACTCCTTGCCATGTTGTAAAATGACAAACAGTTCACTGTGATAAGAAACTGATCTGGCGAGGGGTGGGCATTACAGCAGCTGAACTGGCGGATAATGCCAAACGTGCTCTACGGAGTCGGTGCTGAGACGAGCAGTCATCAAGTACTTGAAGCCTACATTCTCTGCCAAGTACTTCAGGAGAGACAATGTACTGGCAATAGTGACTCTCAGCCCTGTCGCCGTGGAGTTCCAACCTGCCTGCTCCCTTGCAATGAATGTGCTACCTCCAGCACCTGCTTTGCCTCGTCCATCGTCCGTGACACACTCTCACATACGAGCGTCTTTCGTATGTACAGTACGTGCGGCAAATTACTGCACTGGGGCTCTCGCCGTAGTTCATCAGCACAGCTTTCTCAACGCCGAGTCTTTTTCTCACTGTCCAACGAAGCCAAAACAAACCCAACACCATCATAGTTCGGAAACGTGAGCAGTGCCCAATGCTCAGTGGGTCAGGGAATTTCACTCAGCACAAAGGCGCGATTTTCAGCGCCGTCAACTATGTCCACAGTTTCACTGGTCTGCAGGTCGTCCTCTTGCAGGCACCGCCTTTTGTCTGGTCGGCATGGAGTTGTAAGGCAGCCCTTTTCCTTGTGGGCCGTTCGCGAGATGGATTTTTCGAAAGTACGTACATGGGGAGATTAGGCAGAATCGTGGGCACGGCTTCTGTCGAGAGAGAGAGGGCTTTCCGCGTGGTGTACGTATACCTCTTTGCCTTCGATCACGTGTACGTAATCTCTCAGTACATACTTTCCTTCAAAATGAAGCTCGCATACGGCGTCAGTGGCATCCAGCGGCTTGTTCTTGCGGTGTAGGTTCCGCTCTCATGTCAGGCGCATTTTTTCATCCTCGGGGACAGTGAACAGAGACAACTTCGGGGCACCTTTCACTCTGCTGAACCCAGTCTTACAACCAGGCGCAAAGGAATAGTTCTTTCGCCGAGGTATCCCTATCTCATAATTCAGTATTTCAGCCAACTCAATGCGCACACGCCACCAACAAAAACCGCGCACGTGCAACTACAATCACACGTCGGGGCCTGTCCGAACGCGTGCGGCGGGGATGCGGCTTCAGGATGGATGGATGGATGGATGGATGAGGCTGAACCCTTTAAATCGGGCGGTGACATACGCCACCTAGCCATGACTATTAACATAATTTGTACTTTGTGGTGGGTGAAATTTCACCCCTGCCTTAATTTTATCCACCAATCAGATAACCTCTGTTTGGTTATTTCTACCCGCTTAAAGTCTATTTTGCCTTCACTGTCCCTAAACCCCAATGCTTTGAAAAAATCAGCCCCGTTGCCTTGCACTGTAGGGTTAAGCCCCTTACAGAAAAGTACGAGGTGTTCAGCCGTTTCCTCTTCTTCTCCACACGCACAGCACAACGTGTCTATACCTTGGTACTTGACTCGGTACATCTTAGTCCGCAATACTCCCGTCCTGGCTTCAAACAACAAAGAGCTTCCCCTAGAATTATCGTAGATATTTTCTTTGGCAATTTCTTGCTTGAAAGTTCGGTATGTGCCCAGTGCTGATTTCGTCTGCATCCCTGTTTTCCACAGACCCCTCTCTGTTTCCTTAACCTTTTTCTTAACCGCTGTTTCCTGGTTTGCACCCCTCCTGCAGTCCAAATATTTGATTGACAGTTTTCTGGTCAGCTTCCTCCATTTTGTATCAACATTCCTCATGTACAAATAACTGAAAACTCTCCTTGCCCACCGCTTTTCTGCCATCTCTCTCAATCGCTCCTCAAATTCTATCTTGCTGCTGGCTTCCCTGCCCTCGAATGACGTCCATCCCATGTCACCCTGTACCCCCTGATTTGGTGTATTTCCGTGTGCTCCCAGAGCCAGTCTACCTACCCCTCGCTGCTTAGCTTCCAACCTTGCTCGAACCTCTGATCTCATGCACAGGACCGCATTGCCGAAAGTCAAACTAGGGACCATCACCCCTTTCCAAATCCCTCTCACCACTTCGTACCTATTGTAATTCCACAGTGCCCTATTTTTCATCACAGCTGCATTTCTGCTACCTTTAGCCGTCACATATTTTTCATGTTCCGTTAGGTACTCAGCCCCATTGTTTATCCACACTCCAAGATATTTGTACTTATCCACCACCTCCAGCGTAACCTCCTGTATCCTATGCTCGCTGCCCTGATTATCATTAAAAGTCATGACTGCCGATTTTTCTTTACTAAACTTCAAACCTAAGCTATCTCCCTCTTTACCACAGATGTCCATTAATCTCTGCAAGTCTTCCTTGCTGTCAGCCATAAGTACAATGTCATCTGCATACATCAGTCCTGGTAATGACTGTTTAATCCATTCTCCCTGCTTGGAATAGGAAAGGTTGAAGCCAAGTCCGCTCCTCTCTAATTTTTTCTCTAATCCTTGTAAATACAGCATGAACAACAGAGGTGACAGAGGGCACCCCTGCCTAAGCCCCTGCTGTATCTCTATAGGCCCAGATACCTTGTTTTCCCATTTTATAAGCACCCTGTTACTTTTATAGATATCTTTTAAAAGATTTCTTACTCCATCTTCCACCTCTAGAGTGCCCAGTATGTCCCACAAATCCTTTTGGATTACACTGTCATAGGCTCCCTTGATATCCAGAAAGGCAAGCCATAGGGGCCTGTGTTCCTTTTCTGCTATTTCAATACACTGTGTCAATGAGAACAGATTATCTTCTAACCTTCTTTGTTCTCGGAACCCATTTTGTAGTTCCCCCAGCACCTCCTCGCTCTCCACCCATGCCTGCAGTCTGTCCTTTATAATCTGCATCACCACCCTGTAAACCACTGACGTCACTGTTATGGGACGGTAGTTGTTTATGTCGGCTTTGTCCCCCTTTCCCTTATATATCATGCTCATCCTGCTCAGTCTCCACCCGTCAGGGGCTTTACCGTCCATTATCATTTTGCTCACTGCCTCTCTTAATGCTTTCTTAGATTTTGGGCCCAATGTCTTTATCAACATAATTGGGATGCCATCAGGACCTGTCGACGTGCTACTAGGAACCCTCTTCTCTGCCCTTTCCCACTCGCTTTGTGCCAGTGGAGCCACTGCACTGACTAGTCCATCCTCACCTGATTGAGCACATGCTATGTTTCGTTCTTTAAATTTTTCTGTCATCATTGTTCTTATATGTTCCATTGCCTCATCTCCCTCTAGTCGAACACCTTGAGCTGTAACTATAAACCTCTGCTCTAGGCTAGTCTTATTACTCAAGGAGTTGAGATGTTTCCAAAATTTCTTTGCTGCTTTTCTATCCTTTTTGTTTACTTCTGACAACCATTGGCTCCCCTTTCTTCTGATCTTCTCATTGATCAAATTGGATGCTTCCCTTCTACAGCTTAAGAAGTTGTTCCATTTTCTGCCTACATCAGCTTCTGGTTCACCCCTCTGCTTTGAATATCTGTGTTCCCTGGATGCTTCCTGGCGTTTCTCTATGGCCTTCTTAACCTCCTCATCCCACCAGCTCTTGGGTTTACGTCTTCTGTTCCCTTTTGTCCTGACTCGTACCTTAGTAAGCTCTAGCTCAAATAGTCCTGTTAAATTTGCATATGTCCATTCTGTTTTTGTGTCCTCTGAAATTACTTCCTCAATTTGCTGGGTTGCTATTTCAAGCTGCTTTTCCGAGTAAAATATCCCACCTGGTTGTTCATCTTGCCTCCTACCTACTTTCATTTCCCTTCTAAAACTCACCTTAATACGTTTGTGATCACTACCTAGACTTCTGGAGCCATATTCATCTATGCTCATTACATTTAGCCTATCGTGCATCCTATGTGACATTAGTGCATAATCTATCGTCGACTGCAGGCTCCCTACCTCCCATGTTATGTGCCCTTCACACTTCTCAGTACTGTTGCATACAACTAAGTCATGCATTTCACACATATCCAGCATCATGTTGCCTGTTGAGTCTGTGTACCCGTCCATGTCTTCTATGTGTGCGTTCATATCTCCTAGTATAATAATCTCGCACCCTTCTCCTAGCTCATTAATGTCACTTGATATGCATTCCAGCATTTTTTTGTTTTCCTCTTTGGCATTTGCTCCTGTCCACAGGTATACAAAGCCAAGGAGTGTCTGCTCTCCTGCAACTTTCCCTTTTAGCCATAAATGCTCCTTGCATTCCTGTTTGACCCTTTGCCAGTTCATACTTTTATGAATAAATGCACCAATTCCACCACCTTTTCTGCTGCCCTCTGTTCTATTGCAATATTCCCATGTATAGTCAGGGTTACAGGGAGGTTGCTCCATGTCCCTAAGATGTGTCTCCACAAACCCGTATACCATCAGCTTTTCTTGCCTTAGTTGCTCGTCTATCTCTTCCCACTTCAGCCTATTCCTGCCACCTTGCATGTTAATGTAACCTATGTCAGAATGACCTTGCCCCTGTTGCTTACGTCTATTTCTTCTACCGATTCTACGTTTCTTGAATCTTGGAGCCTCTCTGGGTCCGTCTTCGTCTACACTGGTGGTCTTAGGGCTCTGGGTCCCCCCAAAAAAGCCGTAGCTTGGCGCCCTATCCTACTACCTACGCTCCCGCCCGTGGCACCACTGTAGTGAATGCCATCCTGTGCAAAAGGCTGGGAGCCAGACTCGTACACTTCCCGGTTTACCTCCATTACACCGTACCCAAGTGGTCTGCTCAGACCCCTAATGACCCGGTTAGCCTCACGCACCCTCCATTCCACCGCGCTAGCCTGGCCCCGGACATGTGGGATTGTGCATATGGTCACATGCACTTTCGCAGAGGTTTCTCTGAGTTTACGCAACCCTACCTCTAACTGTCCGTTTAGGTTCTGGCTCCTTCCCTTCAGCACATCGTTGAGACCAGCATGGATAATGACCAGATGTTCATGCTCGAGGTTGTCTGATACCACCTTCTGAGCTTCTTCCATTGCGTCAACCATGCACTTCCCTGACTGGGCCTCCACCCTCACCCGCCCGTCTGCCTTCACTGTTGTAAGGACGCCCTCCTCAACCCTAACTACGTTGGAGTCCCCCACCACTAGGACCCTTCGCTCTACACGTTTGCCTCCCGCCTGCGATTGTCGTCCTCCAGTTCGCGCTAGCTGGTTCTCCACCCACCCTGCGCCACTGACACGTGACGATGTGCTCCCTGCCGTTCGTCCCTTCCCACCCGAAGCCTGCCGCACTACCTCGCTGTAGAGTTGTGGAACCGCCGTGTTGCCGCCGGCTGTCGCCTGCTGTTCAACGGCCCCTAGGCGTCCCTCCCTGCTCTCACGGCATGCCTCTGCCTGAGTCTCCGCGCTGTCCCCGCCGCCCGCCTGAGCTGACCCGGGATTACGCGCCGCCTGTACCATTAGCGCCTCCACCCGCTCTTCCAGCACGGCCCGCTTTTCCCGTTCTTCTTGTAGCTCGCCAGCTATTCGCTTTACCAGGACGGCCTCGGCCCCCTCCCTGTGAAGCAACTCGCCGATCCGAGTTTCGAGCTCAATTCGCCGCTCTCGCTCCACCTTCAGCTCCCCTTTGAGCTCTTCCACACTGGCTGCCCATTCCCCTTCCATCCGCCGCACAGCTCCCTTAAATCCTTCACACGACCTGCACGCGAAGCTAGCCTCCTCAGCGTGAAAGGCGCAGGCGCCTTTCAGGTGAAAGGCGCAGTGGCGCCACCACACGGCGCGCGAATATTTCCGTGTGTTTCGCCTCGCCGGCGCTGCCCCTACCCGCTCTCCCTCGACCCACTACCCCTATCTAGTTCACTATAGTACTATTATGGCAAATATCATGTGGCCTAAACAAATATAGTGCTTGCTAAAGATATGTAAAGACTGTCAAGTATGCCAAAATTAAAAACAAATAAGAGTGTGAACTAGCTGCTTCGAACTGAACCGACAGAAACGTAAGGAAAATCAAAGCTTCTGCAAGCAAAGCTTCCATTGAAGTTGCCAGTGGCGCCACCTCTTGGATGCGATGCTGACTGCGTCAGAGAGCAGCTGAGTAAGCCCACTGCCCTCTTCTAGTACACTGTAGCTGAGGCGAGGTCGCAGGATGAGTAGCTGTCGTCTGCTCGACGCGCCGTCGTTGTTGCGTTGTTTGCGTTCTTTCCGCCGGTCTTTTTCCGTTTTATTTACAATAGATCGGTAATTTTTTAAAACTTCCTTGACTCTACTGTAGCAGCCATATTGCTCACTACGTAATGATGATGATATTAGTTTTGATTTTGCCAGCGCCATCTCTCGGTTGCATACTTTAGTTCACAACGTCACTGCTACGCTTATTTTTGTTGCACTGTGCAAGGTACGGTCACGACCTACTGGAACTCCAGACCTGCACAGATATCCGGCTTCTATGTGAGCCGCTTGCGCCCACTTTCGTTGAACCGGTGGCCATAGGAGGCGCTTTTATAACCTGTTCGTCTGAAAATAAATGTTCATTCAAATGTTCATTCAAATGTTCATCAAATGTTTATAACCTGTTCGTCGATGAAAATAAATGGGCGGCTAAAGTGCACAAGTATCTCTACATGAAAAGCGTGGACACAGAATGGAGGAAGAGGTCAAGGAAGTTGGCAACCAAGTACAGGATAATCGAAACTGTAAGTAGACAACCAGGGGTCATCAGAAAGAAAGTGAGAGAAATAGAGACCGTGAATTGGATGCAAAGAATGGAAACGAAAAGGACAATGGAGATTTACAAGAATGAGAAGAAAGAAATTAGAAGGGAAAATCTGTACGATAACACAAAGGGCAGTGCCTTGCTATTTGAGGCTCGAGCCGGTTGCCTAAGGACGAAAACATATCGGAACAAATATTCGGAATTAGATGAGACATGTGTATGCTGCAGTAAAGATCCAGAGACCACTCAGCACATCCTAATGGAATGCGACGGGATCCACCCAGCGAGAACCGTAGGTAACGTGCAACTCCCAGAAGCGCTTGGGTTTAAAGTGGAAGGAAACATAAACAGATCAGCCGTAGAGATCAGCAAGAGACGATTAGAGTACTGGTGGAAAAAAAGTAGGGAAAAGATGGATGCGACCTGATCTCTTAAAATCATAGGCAGCGGTACAAGGTAAATTTTTGAAAAAGAAAAATAATGATAGGTATACAAAAATGCAAGATAAAGAACATGTATAGTATACCTGATTAAATCAAGCAGGCTAGGTGACTATTTGTCGCCGCCCGTTTCAAAGGGGATGCCAATAAATCATCATCATCATCATCATCATCGTCTGCTACTCGGCGGTGGCTGGGCGGCGTTCGAATGTGTGCGCCTGCTCTTCTGTAGCGGACTGCTAGCATATGTGACAATTTCTTGCGAAGACAACAGCTAGCGTGTCAAAATTGTTTAAGTGTACTCATTATAGTGGTAAGTAATAACGCGTAAAATAGTACACGAATTCTTTCTAGGTTTGCCATTATGCAGAAATTTCGCGCCGCTTTACACAAGAAAAAAAAAAAGAACTAACTGATCGAGTAATTGTTTACGTGCGTTTACGTATTTGTTCGGCCCGTCAAATATGCATCGCAAAGCTCTTATGAAACTGTTTGTTCTGTTCTGATTTACATGATGGCACATAGCAATATACCATAATATGATCGTTTACGTTATCTCATCTGTAATTAACTTAAACAAGCTGCATGTAGCTAAGGCTGAAGTTACATGCCTTCTGCAGCATCTGCAGATTCACGCAGTTTGTGTGTGGTCTGCGTATACATATCGTCTGCGTGATTCTTTTAAATTTCCTTGTTCATATCAATATATCAAGTTCTTTATTATTGTATTTCATTATTACTCCATTGTACCATATTTTATCCTATGAATCTTCTGGTAATCAGATTTTTCCCCCCTACTGCGAAGGCAATGGGAGGAAATATTATCGTCTGCCGGCTGTACTCGTTGTTTTCCTTTCTTGCACCACTCTTCCTTCTGTATCTCGTGATTGAAATGAGAAGCAATCATTCGCAAATTTTGTTTTCTTTTTTTATCTTCGTGAATTTATGCATTTACAAACAATGTAAACGATCTGCGGCTGCCGAAATAGCGGCACGAGCACTGGAACAGATCACAGAAGCAGACGACAGCGAACAGGTTATAACTAGCGCCACTCTGCTCGTACGTTCTATCCCTACCGGCAAAAGGGGCGAACTAGACCAGGTGTGCTGGAGCAGATAGATCTGTGCAGGTCTGGAGTTCAGTAGGTCGTGGGTACGGTTTCCCTTCTCCAAGTTTGTATGGGTGCTTTGTGATAGCGTTGGATCCGCAGCTGCTCGAACAGTACGGGGGTGTGGTGAAGCTTGAATCGCATGGAAGTGTTCCTTGTTTTGCGGTGTAGTTAACATGCCGGCGACCAGCTGATCATGAGTTCTTCTGCCGTGGATTTCGACGCTCGGCTGGAGGACCACCAGTGCCTGTTGGTGCTGGTGCAGCCACTGTCGCCGCACGTCTCGAGCACCGTGCTCTGGGAGCGCGCCGTGGAGCACATTAGGCGCGTCCGTTGTACGCGTCTCAGCGACCAGCAACAGCCCGAGGGAAGCCGCGGCGTGTGGCTCCGCTACGCGACCAGCTACCCGGCCGATGGAAGCCTCTGGGGTGACTTCCAGGCTCACCGGCGCGTCCTCGGGGTGCTCAGCGTCGGTGGGTGTCTCAATGCTATGCGCCCGGCGGGGTTATGCCCGTCGTTTTCATTCCGTCACTTTCAAGCTCCCATGACAGAAAAACCGAGGGGCTCGATGCCGTATGATGTGCCAACACAGGGGAGGGGTTACAGGTAACGTTAATACCTTACAGGTAATAGTTACAGGTAACGCACACCTGCGCCCATGCTATCGAAGCAGAACCGAAAACTGGGGGGGGGGGGGGGGGGGGGAAAAAAAATGGGGGAAAAATTTGGTCGAACCGTAACTGCACTGGAACGTTATTTTTTTTTTTCACTCCGAAGTGAAACGGAAAGCAAATAATAACGGTTTTTGGGTTCAGGCTGGCCATCTTTTTTGAAACTTCTGATCCATGCATTGCCTGCGCTTGTTGTTTAACTGTGCTACCTTATCTTTAAATACACACCATCTTCCTGTGATTTTAATTGTACCAGCACCGTTAATATGGTTTTCACCGCATCACGTCGGTAGGCCGACTAGGTGTTGCGTTAACGTGACATCGAAGTGCCCAGGATCAGTCCTGTGTCCCTTATTATTTTTAGTTTATGTCAATGACCTGCCAAAAAAATGTTTCTTCCTAGACTCATCTTTATGGTGACGATTGTGTCTTATACGACCTCATTGACTGTCACTAATCATAAGCTACTGAACGATTCCTTTGCCTCTTTCGGTGCTTTGTGGGAAAAATAGAAAATGAACATTAATTTCCAAAGAACGGTTGTTTTATCCTTTACGAAAAGAGTGGCGCCAGTGATTGCGACATATTTCTTGAATGGATCTTCTTTAACCAGATTCATCTTTGAATTGGCTTTTCCAGTGCAAGAAACAACACGGACAGCGCTGACAGTGTGCTTCTCTGTCGTCCGTGTTTTTTCTTGCACTGGAAAAGCCATTTCAAAAATGAATCAAGGCCAACTAGCCCATTTCTGTTATCTTTAACCACAGTTTGACAAGGCAACCTTGGTGTAACGTTTGCTCGCAATCCATCATGGTCTGCACACATTGGCCAGACATGTTCTAAGGCCTTGAAACGGCTTGGATACCTACATCGTACCATGCAGAAGGGTACTAGGCTTTTTATGTATAAAACTCTTATTCATCCCATTATCGACTATGCTGCCACAGTGCAGTCATCCCATAACCAAAATCAGATTATCAAACTACAAGCAGTTGAAAAGAAAGCTGTCCGCTTCAGGGGGGGGGGGGGGGTTCACTGGTATTGCTGCTATTTATCACCCTCGTCTGCCTTCCCTGTTCTGAACCTTGCATTACTTTCCATACGATGCGACGGGTAATGATTCACATTTCTGCACAACATAATTAACATGTCCTATCATACTTCGAACACAGCTTGCTAATCTTTCGCCAAGCCTTCTTCCATGGCCGCTCAATGAAATGCACGAGGTGCGGCCTGCCACATTGCCTGAAACCGGTGTGAGGCGCCTAGTTCTCCTCGCCACCGGAATGGCGTCATTGCTCCGGGACAGGGTGGGGGCATTCGCTCGGCTTCGCACAGCCGCTGCGCTTCGCGTTTACATTTTATTGACGTGAGAGTTGTGCTTTTTGTTTACAAAATATAAAATAAAATCTCAACGCTGCCTGCAAGGATATGAAGGATACGATACCCAGGAGTCAGTATCTGGCCGATGATAGGCGCACATGGGTCTGAACGGCGCACCTTTCCACTGGTTTTGGGCCATGTGACCAGCGTTCAAGAGAACTGCCGACTTCTTTATGGAGTGGCAGTACTGCTGATACAGCGGGCCCTTTTGTTGAATGTACTCATTTATTTGCCTCGCTTGATGCACTTGCTTGCTTGTAAGAAAAGAAACGTAAAATGAAACTTCTTACAAATGCATGCGTTATGACATAGGTTTGCTAGATTTTTTGCTAGATTTCTTTAGTTGCACCTTTCTAGAAAAATGGGGTAGATAGCAGTTTATAACGGATCGTACATTCAGCCACATAGCCGACGTGTAGCATCTTTATCTAAAGACGATGCAGTGAAAAAAGTTGTTCAGCATGAATACAGAAATTGCAATGGTGGGGAAAAAAAAGAAGAAAAAAGAAAGGCCGAGGGAGGGAGATTGCTATTTTCTTTTTTTTCACGATGTGAAGCCACGGAAGAGCACCTCGCTCAACAGCTTTAAAATAGTACTACCTTCCATGACAGAGGCTTGTAGATCTGTTATAACCGCTCCGCAGTTGCATTCAGGTCCCCTGCCCAGTTTGCCAGTAGCAGCCGTAACAATTTGCTTAGGAACACCTTACAGAGTTCGTCAGTGTGGCAGCCGGTGAAGTGAAGCGAACAGACCAATTAAAAACCTGTCACTCGGCTCCCAAATGCTTCCTTTGCCACTTGTTCCCTGTCGCGAAATGTTTTTCAGCCATGCTTCTACTTCGTATGGGAACTCAGGGTACCGGATTACTGGATCTTTTCTTGCGTTAGTAGCACACAGCGGCACTCAACACTTGCACGGCATAGCACCACATGCAACACAATAAGGACCTAGACACTTTTATGCTACCACGTGTGTGGACAAAAGGCGTGCAAGCGAGACGCGAAATCTCTCCAACGCGTGCAGAGAATTTGTTCCATACTGACTCGCGGTGCCTTCCCGGAGGGAGAGCAGTCCTGCAGCAATGGCGCCCCATCTAAAAGAGCGAAGGCAAATGTCAACTTTCGCTTCACTACTCCGCCCATACTTCGCCGCGCGACTTGGAAGGTTGCACCTAGTGCGTTTCATCGAGTGGCCGTGCATCTTCCATGCGTAACTTCCACGAGCTTAATCATGTTTCTTTTTATGCCTCTACAAATACTTTCAAGTGCAGCTTTACCCTCACTATAGAAGTGTGGAATTCCTTACCTGGCTGCCTTTGTTCAATCCCAATAAGTGAACTTGAAAGTGTCTTTTTTGAAAACCAGTGTGTGTAACTGCTTAAATTATGTTTAGTTTATGCTTAATGTGTTTCACTGTTTCACTGATTTTAGTATTAATCCGTTAAGACGCTGTGTACACAATTATGTACGCCGAGAAAGTGCGTCAGCAGCAATAGCATTGAGGAAAGCAATGGTACTTAAAATGTGTCGCATACATCTTGAAACTGTTCCGATTGGAATCGTGTTGCAAGTTTAAATAACGTGTTCAAAATGTTTTACTAAAACAAGTGGGAAGGACATAACTCACTAAAAAATTGAAAAATTTTGATCTATTCTGCAGCTGTATGCTTTTTTTGATTCTAAATATGCAATAAATGCGGTGGAAGTAAGTTTTCAGTCAACAGAATGCATTGGCATCTAAAAGGGTTAAAGAAAACGATTTTCCACTGCTTTGACTGTTGTACTAATATTTGAAGTTGCCAATGTTGTAAGAGTCATTGTTGATTTCACTTTATGTTTTGTTCACCACTCTATTAATCCACTCCTGCAACAGCCCTCCTATGCAGTATGTACAAATAAAAAAATTTTTTAAATGTGCATGGGGGGGGGGCATACGACACGTGGACTCGCCAGACCGTAATGCGTGCAGTGTACTGAGAAAGTAGGGAGCTTTAGATTTTGCCTACGCAAATGGATTTCAAGTTTAAAGTTTATTTCACGCAATTGATCAAAGTAAAACAATTGAACAGTGCAAAAGACGGGACATAGTGAAAATAATCTGACTAACAACCAGTGTTTATTGCATATGAACTGCAATATATCAATTTGCACAGACATCATAAGAACACCATTTCATCACCGGCCACTGCTGTCGGCAGGCAATCACACATTCGACAAAGTAGCGTATTTTACTGCAGTGTAGAGTTACAGAAGGAACGCTAAAGCCAAGACTCGTCGTGTTGATATATGTGAAAAACTTGGCTAGTGTGACGGGCAAGTTGCTCTCAGTAGTGTTCTAATAACATGCAGCTTTCAGGGTATGGTTCACAACATTTTTTTCAATGTTCTACCAAATGAATGGCAACTGCCATTGACAGTGTTCCACCATGTTACTGACACTAATACAGGATGAGTGCTTACTGTCAACTGATAGCCACCATCTGGATGTGCATCACGTAATGTCCTCCTGTGCTGGAGTCTTATCAGGAGTAAAGTCATTGAGCCTCTCCAGGAGAGTGGTGACCCGCCTTGAACGCAGAGGAGCTGATACTTTCTGCTGCTGCGATTCGTGTACTCGGTCCACAAGCGGTGCGGCCACACGGGCAGGCATCACCATGGTTGTGCTGTTTCCAAATGCACTCTGTTGTGCTGCCTCAGAATGCTGTTACCTACTCACATCTTGTATGATCTACTACCCTTTGACCATGTTCCATTAGCATAGGTGGAGACACTTTGTCCTTTTTTCAATGGATCCTTTGCATGTCTGTTGCAGCGGAGCATCATGGTGCATTTCTTGCGGTCAAAATAGTGCACTTGTTTTGCATTTACGAGCTTTGGTTCCAGTAGTGCGGCTGTCGTGGTTGTCCACGTCCCATGAGGAGTTCTGCTGGACTGGCGTTGATATGTTGGAGGGGCCTGTTGTGGTGATTGAGAAATGCAAGTTCTGTGAGGCTTGGGCCGAAGGCAGGGAGACTTGCAAAGTAGGAAAGCGGTTTAATTAGGGTTAAGGTTACACACCGGCTTAACACGCCAGCGGCTTGAATGTTCTGCCCATCGCGGCAGACAGCAAAACAAGACGAGGCTCCTGGAAACAGAAGCAGACGAGGTAGCTGACGATGTTGGCGCGGCTACTTGCTGCGCAGGACAAGTTGTGGAATCTGTAGCAGCCCACACCAACTGGGCCAAGCACATGACATCACTCACAGTTGTACATGGCCATATTTCTCCTATGCCTTCTTGAAAAACGACTTGACAGTCTTTACCACACCTTCAGCCATACCATTATCCTCAACTTTCAATGTTTCAAGTTTTAATGTTTCAAGCTCCATTCCATCGCTCCACTCCATTATCTACTTCTTTGCAGGAGGATTTGGGGTTGTTGGCTGTGACAAGAATTGCTGATATACCATGTCTCATAAAGTGTGCTTTCAACTTGCGAATAACACGGAAGCTCACGGGGAGTTCAACCTCCCAGAAATTGCCCTAGTCACTAGAAATATTTTGTCTTTGTGTTCTAGTATGTCGCATCCTACACATTCCCTGGGGAAATTTGGCCGTGGATGAGGCTTTAGCATTCCTTGTTGCGGTGCCAGTACGTTCTTGTGACACACTTCACATGATTCAACATGATCTTTGATTTTGGCATTCATGCCAGGCCAGTATATGCAATCTCATACATGTTGTAGTGTGCTCTGAGTGCCCATATGTGTCAAGCGTAGTTGCTCGTTCCTGTCATGTCGGAGTGCTTTGGGGATCCCTAGACAATGCTGCCATTTCAGACCATTGTGTACCACAAGCTGATCCCTAAGCGTAAAGTAGGCTTTGGCTCCTCAAGGATGTTTCGTTTGTGGCTATCCCGACAGAATAATAGCCTTCAATTTCGTAGAGTGATTCCACAAGAGATCAATACGGGTCCGAAAAGTCACATTTTAGATTCCATTGAACATTTTATATATTATGTGCATATCACTTGGTAGCACGAAAGTGAACTTGGCTTCTTTGGCAAATTGATACTTTAGGAGGACAAAAAAAAAAATACCGTTCTTCAGCTTTGAGGTGCCATTTTCACGCACCAGGCATTCTCGCAAATTCACATGAATGTGATATACAAAATATTGCGGTTACAAAGAATGCCTTTTTTTCTGTACAACAAATACGCAAAGAAGAGTCAGCTAACAATGTTTGAGGCTTCTGTGCAAAACGCAAGTGTTTTGGAAAAATTTATTTGTGTGCAACACTTCTCAAAAGTTGCTACATTTACAAATTTTTATCTACTAAAACCAATGCATATTTACAATTTTGCCTCAGGTGTGAAGTTTTGGGGAATATTAACATTATTTAAAAATACAAACAAAGAAAAACCCCATCTATAATTTTTCTCAGAACCTCACAAAGACACTGGAAAAAGAACATTACAAAATTTGTTGGCCAGTCCCCTACCGGGAACAGGGGGCACACAAAGCTTGTCGTACCCTCAAATTGAGTGTCGCGTTCCCTGGCCTCGGGGGTTCGCTGCCCTTTGGTGACGCTGGGCTTCGGTAAGATGGTCTTTTAATGTGGGATCCGCTGCCAGCCACTGTAACCGAGCCTGGGCTTGGGCTGCCTTGAACGCAGGATCTGCATGGCGAGCACGAGCCTGCTCCCGGCAACGCTGATGGCGTTTCTCGTTGAAAGCGGCCAGTTCCGCTACCAATCGAACAACGCGTCATTCGCCGAGCGTGCCCTGAAAAGGAGACCCGACACAAGGCACGAGAGGCCCTTTCGTTCCTTTGTCCTTCCTCGTGTGCGCGCCCCTCCTGATTGGGTGCACCCGTCATGTGTTACGGGCGTGCGCCGCACGTGTTTCACCAGCGGTTTTTCTTAAACTTTCTCGTCATTTTCCTTCACTTGCGCGAGACGGGTTTTTTGTGGCCACACCTTCAATGGCACCAACACTCGTGAGCCAATACAAGCTTTGCTTGAAAAACATGTTGCATTATTTTGCTTGTAATGACAATATAGGTGGAAGAAATGATAGCTTTGCCACGATGCAGCAAGGCCCAAGAAAAAGGGACATTGAGATAAAGATAACATGGATAAGCCGCTAACTTATCTAAACTTGGCCATGATTGCAACAGAAAGGCACTTTTGCCCTTATGATGCATACTTATATACAGTGGCATAGCCAGAAATTTATTTCAGGGTGGGATTTTCCGCCGACCACTACTACACCTCCCCCTCTTTCATCTCTTTCTAATATATGTACATATATGTGTATATATATATATATCTATATATATATATATGTAACGGTAGTCCGGCGCCTTGAACAGGTTCCAAGCGGTACACAACATACCCCAAGCTGCGTCCCAAAACCAACCAATCCCCCTGACCAACTGCTACTCTATCCTTCTGCTTGCCCTTCCTTTTCTTTCACTTGCGGCTTTTTTCGTTACCGTTACACTATATATATATATATATTGTCACGCAGATAATTAATACGAACTCCCCGAAAGAGAACAGCCTTCTTTAATGATGGCCGACACTCAACAGAATGCGCGCACACCTGCGCCCTTCGTCGTCTTCTCTATGGCGATCTTGTGCCTGTAGTGGGCAGCTGACTTGTGACGATCGGTGCCTGTAGTGGCAGCTTACTTCGCGTCATTACTCCCCACGTTAAAAGCGACCGTCCCGGTCGCCGGTTGGAGAGGGTAAAGGGCGACAGAGGGCGTGGGAGAGAGTTAATCACAGGGGCACTTCTTTGCAGGCGTAGTACGGCTTCATACGTACTACGTGCACAATCTCGACTCGTGCTCGCCGTCGGCTCGAGCTCATAGTAGTACTCTGAGGGACGACCTCGTAGTTCACGTCGCTGAGTCGCCTGACCATCTTGTACGGGCCAAAGTATCTGCGCAGTAATTTTTCTGATAGCCCTGATGACGGACGGGTGTCCACACCCAAACATAGTCGCCGGGTTCGTACTGGGTGTTCCTTCGGCCACTGTTGTAACGGCGGGCGTCGGCACTCTGCTGGTTGCGGATGCGGTTGCGAGCAAGCTGTCGAACTTCTTCGGCTTTCTGGATGATGTCGGCAGCGTTGTCACTCTTGTTGTTCCGTTGTCTACCGGGAGCATGGCGTCTAAAGGTGTTGTTACGCAGCGCCCATAAACCAGTTCAAATGGTGAGAATTGGGTGGTTTCCTGCACAGCCGTATTGTAGCGAATGTCACGTATGGTAGAATTTGGTCCCATGACTTGTGCTCTACGTCACGTAACATCGAGATCATATCGGCCATAGTTCTGTTGAGGCGCTCGGTTAATCCATTAGTTTGTGGGTGATGGGCTGTGGTTTTCCGATGATTGGTGTGGGTCAACGTGGCGATCTCTTGCATTAAGTCAGCAGTAAACGCAGTTCCTCAATCGGTTATTAAGATGGAAGGGGCCCCATGACGTAGTACGATTTCATGGACAAAAAACATCGCGACTTCTGTAGCGGTTTCGCAGGGCACAGCTTTGGTTTCTGCGTACCTCGTTAGGTAGTCCGTTGCGATGACTATCCATTTGTTTCCTGTGGACGACGTAGGAAACGGGGTCTGGCCGAACACCGCGGGGGCTGACTACGTGTCCGAGAAACTTTAGCTCCTGAAAGCCAAAATGACATTTCTCAGGCTTGATAGTCAGATTTGCTTTGCTGATTGCAAGGAGTACATTCTTGAGTCGTTCGAGATGTTTATCAAACGTTCTGGAAAACACCACAACGTCGTCTAAGTAGACTAAGCACGTCTGCCATTTCAGTCCAGAGAGAACAGTGTCCATCATCCGCTGAAATGTGGCAGGTGCGGAACACAGGCCGAATGGGAGGACTTTAATTTCATATAATCCATCAGGAGTCACAAATGCCGTTTTTTCGCGGTCACGCTCATCTACTTTGATCTGCTAGTACCCAGACTTAAGATCCAACGAGGTGAAAAATTGGGCGTGGCATAGACGGTCCAGAGCGTCATCGATCCGTGGAAGAGGATAAACGTCGCTCGCGTTTGGTGACACTATTAAGCCGTCTGTAGTCTGCGCGGAAGCGTAGTGTGTTGCACTTCTTTTTAACTAAAACGACGGGTGATGCCCATGGACTTATGGATGGCTGAATCACGCATCATCTAACATTTCTTGATCACTTTCTTTCGCTTTATCATTTGCTTTATCACTTTCCTTTCCGTAGGTGCAACGCGGTAAGGATGATGACGAACGGGGCGTGCTGACTCGTCCGTAGGAATGCAATGCTTCGTAACGGAGGTGCGCCGTACTTTAGACTCGGTAGAGAAACAGCCAGAGAAGTCATTGACAAGGTCCAGTAGCTGCTGTCTCTGTCATTCCGATAAGCCCGGGTTCTGAATGCGATCGCTCAGGTTGGCCTCTTTCGATGAATTAGGGGAAGCAGTTTCTAGCGAGGCGGCATCAGTGAAGGCAGCAATATCATGGAGGAAGGCGACAGCTGTGCCTTGCGGTAAGTGCTGATATTTGTTGCTAAAGTTTGTAAGCAGGACTAATGAGCGTCTGTGCTGAAGCTGAACGAGGCCCCGTGCAATGCAGATGTTCCGCTCAAGCATTAACGGAATGTTTGCCTCGGCGATGCCCTCATAGCCGTCGAATGCGTCGCACGTTACCAGGGTCAGTAGGCTGCTTCTTGGCGGTAGCGTTATGCTGTCTTCGACGATGCGCAAGGCGTTTTCGGTGGGATTCTCGTCGCCAGCGTCGCTTGCTATGGCTTTTGCCGTAGCTCGATTTTTCCAGGTTAATTATGGCTCCATTCGCCTGTAGAAAGTCCATGCCGAGTATCAAGTCCCTCGAGCAGCTGGGCAGAATAATGAAGACCCCGACATACGTAAATCCACGAATATTTACCCGAGCGGTGCATCTGCCCACGGGAATTAATAGATGCCCTCCAGCAGTACGGACATGCAACCCAGTCCACTGCGTAAAAACTTTAACTTTGACGCAAGCTCTCTGCTCATAATCGAGCTGTCCGCACCAGTGTCAAAGCGGTAACTTCTTCGTCGTCTATGGTAACCAGTATGTCTGACTGGTTACCAGAGGCAAGTGGTAACCCACTTGCCTCTGGGCACTGGAGTGTGACTGAACGTCGGTGATTCGTTGTCGTTGTGATGGAGGATATTCGAAGTGCTCGGCGTCAGCGGCCTCACCTCCGGAGGTCGCTGGACTCAGTTTTCCGGGTTTGCAGGGCTGGGTGAACGACGCCTACGAGCGTCTCGAAGAAATGAGGGACTTGGCGATCGGTATCGAGCAGGCGATGCAGAACGGGGCTCGTGCCTTCGCTGCTCGAATGAACTGTTGCGACTCGCGATGAAGTTCTCTATCTCCATCGGGCGCTGACCAGGTCGTGGACGAGGTGCACCTGGAGGGAACCCGCGGAGGCCCACGCGTCGATAGGGGCACATCCTGTAGACGTGGCCAGCCTCTCCGCAATGAAAACATAGGGCCTGATGTCAGGAGCCCGCCAACGTCGCTTTTTCTGGGCCTCGACTCCTCGATGGACGGTGGACTGCGATGCCTGAACACTACTTCAGTCTGTTCGGAGGGGCGCATGATGTTTGAGGGGCCGTACAGCGACGCTCGTCGTACGACGTCCGCATAAGTCATTCGGACTGGCTCCCGCTGTTGTGGTGCCTCATAGCGTTCAGGAGCTTGGGCGGCTTGCCTAATCTCGTCGCGCACTATCTCCGCCACAAAAATTCGGGCTGTCGGCGCGTCAGTTACTTGCATTTTGTGGAGATCTTCTCTTACCACAGCCCTGATCAATTCGCGTAAGTCCTCGAGGTGGTTTTCCGAGGTCATGATAGAGGGGCTGTGTGAAAGTTCCATCACGTTGCGGTTGTATTGTCTGGCACGCTGTCGAAGGGCCCTTTCCATTGCTGTTGCTTCAGCAAGGAAGTTTGCAAGTGTTGTGGGCCGATTCCGAATAAGTCCAGCAAAGATCTCTTGCTTCACACCTCGCATCAAATGTCGCACCTTCTAATCTTCGGCCATTGAGGCATCTGCACATCTGAACAGACGAGCCATGTCTTCAGTATATGTGGTGACGCTCTCGTTCGGGGCTTGGAATCTTGCCTGTATTGCTAGCTCCGCTCGCTCCTTCCTGTCCATGTTGGAATATGTGGCGACCAGCTGCTGTCAAAATTCGTGCCACGAAGTCAATGTCGTTTCATGGTTATGGAACCACATCCTCGCGGAGTCTTGGAGCGCGACGTACACATTGCGCAACTTGCGGTCTTCGTTCCATCCGTTGCATTCGGCGACCCGCTCGAAATGGTCTAGCCAGTCTTCCACGTCTTCAGTAGCATCTCCGTAGAATGCAATCGGCGTCTGTGGCTGGTAGAAGATTATCTGCGCCGGCGAAACAGCCGCAGCAGCAGGAGGCTGTGGGCTCAGGTTCATCGTCCGGATACGATCGGGCGACAGACCGTGCTCAGGTTGGAGCCCTTGAAGACGGCGGCTGGTGCGTACGTGTACAGGAGTAATCTCTCCCGGACTACTCACTGGGGATGAGTCAGGGGTACGCTGCATCTCCGGCAATGGTATCATATACCCAGCACCTCCACCAGTAAAATGTCACGAAGATAATTAATACGAACTCGCCGAAAGAGAACAGCCTTCTTTAATGATGGCCGACACTCAAGAGAACGCGCGCACACCTGCGCCCTTCGTCTTCTCTATGGCGATCTTGTGCCTGTAGTGGGCAGCTGACTTGTGACGATCGGTGCCTGTAGTGGGCAGCTTACTTCGCGTCAATATATATTGTGAGCGCTAACTGTGCAGTTCATCATCGTCTTCATGTGTATATACCCATTCTCACGATCATCATCATTTTGTCGGGTTGGTGTTCGTGGGCTGTCTCGCGCTGTGTGACAATACAAGAGCTCTGCCTTCATCTCAGGCATCGTCTTCTCACAAGTGGTGGAGCGTGCGTTGATATCCCCGTCCTCTTGCTCTACCGGTCACCCCTGGAGCTCCGCTCTGGTCGACGGTAGTGCTCGCCAACACCAGTCATGGCACAAACCACCGCATCCACTGCTGCCACCACCTCAGCTCCGCCAGCTGGGCCTATTTGGTCCGTCACCGCACCGCAACGCGACCCTCAGGTTTTTTGGCCTATGCGGTGAAGACGTGGAAGCCTGGCTTGACCAGTACGACAGGGTGAGCGCTTGCAACCATTGGGACGAGTCTCGCAAGCTCCGCTATGTTGCCTTCTACCTGGGCCCAAACTTGGTTTTTCAACCATGAGCGCGACTTCCCTGATTGGCCAGCATTTACTGCGCAGCTGCGACAGATATTTGGCACATTTGCTGGGCGCTCCGAAGTAGCGAAACAGAAGCTCGCTACCCGCATCCAGGGAGCCGAGGAATCTTATACCTCTTACATTGAAGACGTTCTGGCCCTCTGCCGTCGCGCTCAGAGTGACATGCCCGAAGTGGAACGTATCCGCCATATCCTGAAGGGCATCGACTCCGTTGCTTTTCACGCCCTTGTTATTGAGAACCCACTTCCGTTAGTGACATCATCACGACTTGCCAACGACTTGCCACGATCTGCTCCTTTCGTCTTCCACGCGCCCCCTGCGACGCTCACCTTACCGACAACGACGAATTGCGAGCGTTCATCCGCATCATTGTGCGAGAGTAGCTTCACGGCCATGCTCCGGCCAACACCGCCATTGCGTCTGCGCGCTCCTCCTCCCAGTTTGCGCGAGATTATTAAAGAAGAACTGGCGTCCATGCCAAGTGTCACACATGCCCGGTCCCCTGCGCCTGTTTGTGCACCTTCTTACGCCGAGATTGCTTCGCGGCCTGCGGTCCCAGTTATGTCGGCACCTGCCACCGTTGTCTGCAACCACCAATCCTCGATGGCAGCGAAGGCCCCCGTGCAACCATACGACTCTACCTGGCGCCCTTCCCGCCCAGTATGTTTCTACTGTGGCATATGTGGTCATATCTCGTTTCTGATGCCGGGGCCAGCATGATGAACGACATGGCTATTCCGCCTATGAGAGAGACTATGTGATCAGATCGGATGCCTACGTTCCAGGACCCTATATATCCTCGTCACGTCGCTCGTCCTCACCTCCGTTGTCTCAAAACATGTCCCGGTCTTCTCGCTCACCCCATCATCATTCCCCGTCTCCGTTCCACCGTACTTCATCGCCCCTGCGTCCTGCCTCCACTTCTTTCGACAACCATCCAGAAAACTAGACACTGCAGTTTTTGGAGGAGAAACTGCTCGTTTGCGAACTGTCCCAATTCCTCCTGCTCGCCCGACTAATTTACTCGCTGTTTGTGTGGAAGGTGTTTCTGTCGACGCTCTTATTGACACTGGCACCGCCCTCTCTGTTATTCATCGCGAACTATGCTTCCGTCTACGAAAAAAGCAAACTCCGTATGTTGATCCGGTCTTATGTGGCGCCAATGATAGTCCGTTTACCCTACCGGACAGTGTACTGCTCGTGTCCTCATCGACAGAATTTGCCATCATATACAGTTTACTGTGCTTTCGTCGTGCGCTCATCCGATCATCTTAGGCTGGGATTTCTTGTCAGCTGCATCTGCTGTCATTTCGTGCGAACAACCACTGATACATATTACGGACACCGAGCTCTCTGATGCTGCCGATTCCTCTCCGCCCCACCTTGTACCGGACGGCCTCTACAAGTTCAATGTCATGCATTCGGACTGTGTTTGGAGCCTGCAACGGTCCGGCGCGCGATTGACACGGTGTGAGAAGCATTGAAGTGGCAGACCCGTCTCATCTACTTGAATGACGTTCTTTTCGCTGGGAATTTCGACAATCACCTCAGGTAGCTTGGGATAGTACTAGACGCCATCAAGTCATCAGGGCTCACTCTGAAGCCACAAAAGTTCTGCTTAATCTACAATGAGCTTTTGTTCCTGGGCCACGTCATCAGCAAATCTGGAATCCATCTTGATCCACAGAAGGACAGCTGCCATTGCTAACTTTCCACAGCCCACCGACAAAAAGGGAGGGTGCAGGTTCCTTGCCCTGTGTGCCTATTATAGGTGTTTCATCAATTACTTTTGTCACATCGCCGAGTCATTAACCTATCTCACACAATCTGACGTCTAGTTCAAGCGGCAAGCGCCGCAAGCCGAAGCATTCCAAGAGCCTAAACCACGCTTGCATTCACCACTAATACTCGCCCACTTCCACAAAGCGTCGATACGGAAATTTGCACCGATGCGACTAGCGTAGGCATCAGTGCCGTGCTAGTACAAAGGAAACACGGATTTGAAAGGGTCATAGCTTATGCTAGCTGCTTACTATAGAAAGCGGAAGCCAATTATTCAATGACAGAAAGAGATTGCCTTGCAATTTGGGCTACTACAAATTTTTGGCCTTTAAAGTTGTGAGCTACCGTCACACATTGTGTTGGCTGGCAAACTTGCAGGACCCTTCAGTGGAATGTCAACAGGTTGAAGCAGGCCAACCTGTGGAAGAGCAGGACATTTGCAGCGCTGCCAGCGCTCGCAGGCAGCAACGTATCGGCGCACAGAACGATACAATCCAGGCCAAAAGAACCGTTGTCGCACGCGGTCGTAGGTGTGTGAAACGCCCAGGTGTCCTGCAGTTGGAGCAGCATGTAGATGTTGAACAATGGTGGTACGCAGGTGTTGGGGAATAACTAGCAAAATTTTGGCCCGTCAGGTTTCATGTTGCAACAATATAGAACTTCATTGCGTTGACATACTGGCATAGAGAAGGGTCAGAACATGCAGAAGCGAGTTGCTGAATGGTGAACTTTAAGGCCAACCTCCATGGAGCGAAAAAGCAACAAACTTTCGGAGGCAGCCGCTCAGCAACAGCTGCCCCCGCCTGACATAAAAAAACTGGCTGTTCGCTGCCTATCCACTCTCTCCAGATATTCGCCGCCCAGGGAACCGTCGCCACCGGAAGTCATAGGGTGCGGCAGAGAGCGTGGGCCAGTCGGACCACAGCACGGAGGTTGACTTTCGTTGGTCGCCCGTCGGCGAGAGTTTTGGTTATTGACGCTTGGCTACTGCTGGCTATTTCCTACCTTTGCTTCAAACGCTTGTTTTCCAGCGCTGTTTCTCCTCCTTGTTTGTTGTTCTGCCTCAATGTTCTAGTAAATATGTGGTCATTGCTTGGTTTTGTTTACTCTATGTAGTTCGAGGCTTCGCTTCCCAGTGATGCTCTGTCCATGCATACCTGCAGCCTTGTGTACCGCTGTGTATTGGAAAGACGTTTGATTGACGTTTGCAGGGTGTAGCTCATTGGCACATCGGAGAAAAACGCGAGCAGCATATGGGGCGGCTCGCTACTTTAGGAGACAAAAGAGAGCCTTCTCGCAAGCCACGTACGGGACCTCCCATTTCGGCACGTGCCTTTTATACACCCTCTGCCCAGCTCTTGCGATGCAGCGTAACCGCAATAGTAAAAATCAGTGCCACCTGTGTGGCGCCTCGCGGGGTGGTTAAACCTCTTCCACGTGGCGACAATTGCGGCGCGCTGACAGGGGTGACCATCAGGTGGTACATGCCGGGATCTTTTTCTCTGGAAAAGTCGGTTGACTACAGCTGTTTCAGTGATGACTATGGCCGCTATCGATGCATCGCTCCTTCTCTTTTGCTTTTATTTTTTTCAATGCAGCAACTTCTTTTTCAACTGGAGAAGACGGTTTCGACGGACGATTGCCATGTCCGTCGTCACATAATAGCTTTCCGTGCTTCCTGAATGGCAGGGCAGGCTTGAAGGCGGAAGCTGACAGAAGAGAAACTCAACTGTTGGCGAGCAGAGCGAGCCATAAACAAACACAGGGTCACAGATGCGGGTTACTATCGGCGAAATACCAATGGGTCGCGTAAAAAAAAGAAAAAAAAGAGTTCTGGCTGACAGAGGACAGTTATGTACGCACTTTTTCATTTCAGGTGCCTTATTTTATGTGTAAAAACGTCGCTTTCATAGCCTAGCTCCTCTGACCACAGTGACTCCTCACGGGCGGCGTCGACCGCATGGTTGGCGGCGTTCGTCCGCTCTTGGTTGCATGGAGTGTGGTGTGACGAATTTGCAGCGGCGCTTTGCGCTGGATTTTTCATCATGTGAAATTCGTCGCGAAAGTTTGCTGCATGGAGGTTAGCCTTTAGGGCTTCATCCCGACGCTGTTCGCTGCCGATGTCGCATAAATCAGATATGGCGAGCACACAGGAATAGTCAGCGAGGCTAGAAGGGTCCACCGGAGGGCGCGAAAGACAATCGGCATCGTGATGTAGCCTGCCAGATTTATAAATTACCTCAAAGGTATTATATTTGTAGTGTAGCGAAGGATACGAACGCCATAGTGGGTCATGCTCTCCAGCCCTGTCTAGTGGGTCAATCCCTCCTGCGCTCTCCTCGAGAAACGCCGCTCGTTCTGAGATCTCGGGCCTTGAACTAACGGTCGGTCCAAAAGGCTGATGCCTAATCAACGCCTTTACAGTAGAAACGATGGAACCCAGCCTTCAGGACGCAAACACCAGGAGAGAAGTAGACGGACGCACGCTGAGTATTATATTCCTGTAGTCTTGGAGACCAAGGCGACCAGTTTGTTCCTTGAGCGATGATGACAGCCAACAACGAGCGTGGTGGTCTGTAAGAACCGAGAATGCGCGGCCGTACAAATATGCGTGAAATTTTCCGACAGCCCAAACCAACGCAAGGCACTCGTGCTCTGTGATCGAATAGTTCCATTCAGTAGTGGATAGAAGGCGGCTGGCGTATGTAGTAACACGTGCTGAACGAGGACGATGCTGATTCCATGTCCACTAGACTAGCATCTATGCGAACTTGAGTAGTCGCAGATGGGTCGAAGTGAGCCAATATAGGCGGTGAAGCGAGCAAGTTGGTCAGCGCCGAGAATGCAGCCGTTTGGTCATGGCCCCACGAGAAGGGCCTGTCCTTCTTTAGAAGGTCGGTTAGGGGTTAGACTTTTGAAAAGCATTTGATTATGTTCCGCACGGACAATTGCTGTATAAACTGGTGCAGATGGGACTACCACAAAACATGATTTACTGGATAAAAGCATACCTTATTAACCGAAAGCAATATGATGAAATTAATGGGTCACTCATCAGACTTACTAACAGTGACATCTGGTGTCCCACAGGGTAGCTTTGTTGATCCTCTTCTATTTTTTTTATATGTTAATGATTTAGTGAGTATCATACCAGAAGGGGTAATCATAAATTGTTTGCGGATGATTGTGTAATCTATAAACAAATTTAATCACAGGAGGACCATACAATTTTACAGGACGCTATTATCGCTACTTTTAATTGGTTTTGGTATGGAAATAAATGTATAGAAAAGCGTGCTTATACGCGTAACAAGGATGATGTTTCCCAGCATGTTCTCATATTCAGTTGGCAACAATGCAGTGAAGGAGGTGGATGAATATAAATATCTCGGCGCCATTATCTCCAGGAAATAAATTAGGCAAACCACATCACTCAAGTTTGCACGTCGGCATTGTGCAGTTTCTTAAAAGAAAGCAAAAAGATGCTCCGCTTCAGACTAAGTTGCCTGTCTGAGACCAAAATTAGAGTATGCTGCAGTCATCTGGGATCCTTATTATAAGAAGGAGATTAAGCACCTGGAGCGGATTAACCGGAAGGCAGTGAGATTTATTTGGCAAGTATAAAAAACATAATTTACCTTCCCTTCTTAGGGCAGCAAACCACGTACCGGAATTAGAAAATCAAAGGAAGATTATTCGTTCGACTTTTCTTCATAAATACCTTACAGGAAAATCTAATGTCAATGGGCTTTAAGTTTAATTTTTTTCCTAGAACTATTGAGGACTGGAACTTGTTTCCTGCCACTACTGTTGCATCAAGTGATTTTGTTGCCGCAATTGAGCAATTTTTTTCTTCCTTTTAAACAAATGTGCGTATTGTGTTACTGATACTGTTTGTATCAGTAATGATAGCTTGCAAATTGTATTTGTGATTGTATACTTCTATCAGTTGTCTGGTATTTTCATATTGTACCTCCGCCTTGGGTCAGATAGATAGCTCGCAGTATTTTGAAATGAAAAAAAAAAAATAACGAGTTTTTAGTGTAGTCTCTTAGCCGGGCAGAAGGGAATGATGTGTACGGGTTCTCTGCATACGAGTAATTCGTACGAGTGTAGCACCCACGCTGTGCAGTCCTCTGTTTGTTTTTTAATTGTGCTGCAGTGACTCTACAACTTGCCCAAGAAGAAATTATATTGAAAAACAGTAGCATTGCCGTAAAACTGCTGAAAGGTCATAACCAGCTTGCTTCAAGGTGATTCTGCATTCAAAAAAATTGTTAAGCTCGACGATTTGGTGTCCCAAAGTATATGAGCAACATCAGTTTTGTCTGCGTAGAATTTAAAGAAACTGCTTCAAATTTTGTCGTGTTATGTGTGATGCCCTCTATCTGCATGCATGCCTTAGGTGTTGACCTCCTTCACGAGAGACGGGCAAGGCATTGACAATATGATGGGACCTGAGTGATTAAAACACAGTACAGTGTAGACCGCTTATAACGTAAGTCGCCGGAGTCGCGAATATCCGCACTATAAGCGGTACCGCACTTTAACCAAAGCAACAATTTTCAAGGCCTGCACATATGCAAAACATGTGCACCGAGCCGCCACGCGTATGCAACAGTCTAGGAATGCGGCTAGAACGTTTGCATTCAATTTACAGGCGAATCTCGTTAATTCGAAATAATTCACGTGGTGGCGCCTCCGACCGGCACTGCTCCGGCACCGCCAAAAATCGCATTGCGACGCGTGCGATCACACCAATTTTTTTCGCTCCAGTCGCAGCATGTGAAGCGGCCTACAGAGTAAAAGCTTAGAAGAGACCCCTCAATGTCACGCGCGAACAAAAACAAAAACAAAAAACGCAGCGGTAATTTCACCCTCTCTCAGATGGCAAGGTCGCCGATTCTGCATTGCGCCGGAACATTCATGTACGTGCCGACGTCTCAGCCACGCTACCGTAGCCACGCGTAGAAAATGGCAGTGAACCCTTCTTTCTCCTTTATGCTTCCTCTACTTTCTAGTGACGTGTTGACCTTGCACGCTGTGGCTACGGCACAGAGGGAAGCAGCGGCGCTGTCCTAGGCCGGCCAACGAAACTGCCCACGCCAGCAAACGCCAGCTTCCCGATAACGGCAGAAAACGAAACTTCGGGGAGCTGGCGCCGGGCTGGCTGGAGCGGCGGCGAGTGCGCACGGTGACAGTCGAAAGTGAAGGAGTTACGAGGGAGGCCGAGGGGAGCCACTGAAGCGGCGGAGTTGCCGCTTCCCTGCCGCCCTCCTCCCTCATTCCACGGTCTCCGCGTGCGCCCTTCGCCGTGCCGTGCCGTGCCGGCGCCGCCCGCTCCCCGAAGTTTCGTTTACTGCCGTTATCGTGAAGCGAGCTTTGGCCGGCGTTGGCAGTTTCGTGGCCCACGCTCGCTATGCGCGCTGTGATATTTCACGACTCGCACTCAGTTTCAGCCTCACTGGCTGTTCGCACCACGTGCCCTTCTCCTCCACTTCGTCACTCTTTCTTCCTGGAGCACTTCTTGGGGCGCCCGTTTGAGGGGAGCGTTCGCCGTCTCCGCTGACTTCCGTACTCCCAGGCGGCCGCACTGTAACCGGTATTTCGTTTCCTGCAACTGCACTATAAGCGATAAGTGTATACATGGAGTGCTATGGGAAAATTAGCGGGAGTCTGAAAAGACTGCACTATATCCGGCCCTGGCACTATAAGCGGTTACGTTATAAGTGGTCTATACTGTATTGTCAATGTTGTGCTTGCAGGTGAGTGTGGCCAGGATGGTGTAGAGGCCCTGTGTCGTCTGCACGAGCAACTTTTGCAACAGCACCCGACTGCCATTGACTCGCGCTGCCTGCTCTTTGGGGCACCAAGGTGAGGATTATTGTGGGCATTTATGAAATCTACAAGAAAGAAGGTCAGGGCCACAATATTTTGCGATGCTATTTCATTTCACACTTGGTCAGAGCAATGCTCCGCCCACATGATAAATGAGGTCCGCCTGCTGTGAACAGTGGATGATAAAGTGGCATAGAATCGAGCAAAAGGCTCCGCTAGAAAATAGTGACACAGATAGAGTAAGCAGACATGCCTAAAATTATACTGCAACCATAAGCAAGATTACAGTGTGGTTCTAAGGGTGTGTTCCAATTTTAGCCATCATTGGAGACAGTCAATGTAGACTTCTGGGCAGCTTCGAGCCCAAGTAATGGAACACGTCTTGAACCGTCTGAAAGACGAATGGAAGATGGCTCTGCAACGTAACATCGCTGCGCAGCAGGAAGGTTGAGAAAAGTAGGCACTCTATTTTAACTCATTGTGTCTGTGAACTTATGAAAAACACATGATGTACACAAAGTGCATAGGACAACATGACTACGTTTTCTTAGGCACAGACGTCTTCCTTCCCCTCCTCTTGTTTGCGTGGGAAGACGGCACTCATCAAGCCGCCATTCGCACCCAAAGCATACTGCGAATACCTCATAGATGATGCGCTTGGACTTTATGTGTGACATGATGCTGCTTCGCGCACTTTGAGAGGTGCGTTGGCAAGCAGCTGCTTGCAGTTGAACCATTTGACCACCTGAGTTATTTATTGTCTCGATATTTCTTCACAGTGGCAGTGAAGTTCCGTTATATTGAAATCGCGTATGAACACACTTCCTTATACTGGGGTTCTAAATACATGGTGTTGAAGAAAAGTTAAAAAGAGGTAAATACTTTGTTATATTGAGAATTTTGTTATGTTCAAGTTCAGTAATAGAGGTTTAACTGTATGCTGGAAGGATTCTGTCATTTAAGCCCAGCACCTTTCATTGAAGGGACTGAACGATGATTTGAGCTGTAATGGTGAATCGCCCTTATTACGAGAGCAGCTTCGCTGTAAAACAGCGGCGACCAACATTTCAGGTGCAGTAGTGTCTCGCACTGATTGGTATATCAGCGATGGAAGTGCTGCTGCATGCTGCTCCAAACTGTCATTTGTGTTAGTAACTGCTCCGAACCTGCTCCTAAGCGGCGCTGGGAAATTCGATCTCATAGTGATTGCCAACTGCTGCTGCGGCAACTGTGATATTGACTGATTACTTCTACATTGTGATGCTCAGCTTTATCGGCTTTGATCTCATTTTTGCCACAAGAACTGGCATGATGTTGAAGTTTATTATGAAGTTTATTATGATTTCGACAATACAAGATTGCCATGGCGCCGGAGCAAAAGGGGGACTATGCACGCCTGACTAGGCTCCTGGCGCCACGAGCACAGCAGATAACAGTGCAAAAAAAAAAGGATACAAATCTACACCTAATACAGACATATATACATACTTGTACATATACAAATGATACAATTAAACATTCATTAAGTCAATACAGCACAATAAGTATAGCACAATGCGTTGGCGGGCTAGTTGGTGCAATTCATAATTACTTGTTTAGCGCAAAAACAACGGACACGTGAAAGACGACAGGACAAGGCGCTTGTCCTAATAAGTATAAATAATGCAATTGAAGAAAAAACTAGGTACAGAAAGGCATGTGAAATATATAGCTCATTCATCTGCATTTTTAACTTGACATGCAAACTGTTTTGGTGAAATATGAAAGTGACTGAGATCTCATACCAATTATTAACTGCTGCTTTGGCAATGGTTATATGTGATTGTGGTTACTTTTATAATCTACCTTAACTGCTAAAGTGTAAGAGTGGGGTTGAAGATGAATATGCAGAAGACAAAGATAATGTTCAATAGCCTGGCAAGAGAATTCAGGATTGCCAGTTAGCCTCTAGAGTCTGTAAAGGAGTATGGTTATCAAGGTCAATTACTCACAGGGGACCCTGATCATGAGAAGGAAATTTACAGAAGAATAAAATTGGGTTGGAGTGTATACGGCAGGCATTGCCAAGTCCTGACTGGGAGCTTACCACTGTCGTTGAAGAGAAAAGTGTACAATCATTGCATTCTACCGGTGCTAACATATTGTCACGTAGTAGTGACGGTAAAGAAACAGTCGTAAAACTGTGTATGACGAAACTGGTGTTTTAATGGGCGAACCTGTGCCCACAGAAGCAAGCTACACTCGAAGCACAACGAAAGCGGCGAACACAGTCGGCGGTCGTCGAAATCTGATCAGCGGCGAGACGCGTAGCTTTTATACCTGAGTCATCGAAGGTTCCAGATTAATCCCTGATGCCCGCGTGTCTTCCAGAAAGTTCTAGACACTTCGCGTCGGTCACACAATCAGATAACATAAGCGTCGGTGAAAACAGGCAACGAAAAGAAGCATCGATAACGTTCTGGAAACTTCCGATACAGGCGCGTCCTACGCCGAGCGATAACGTTTAACATTTGTTAGCCGGTGGAAAGCGGCCACCGGTGAAAGATAAACATGTATACGTGTCAATACCCTCCCCTTAAAAAAGCATCGTCCCGATGCTACAAACACGAAAGCGAAAACAAAACCACGTACAGAAAGGGACAAAATAACAAGCAACAAAGGACCTAAGTTCGTCAGCGGGCGTAGAAAGGCTTAAGACGCACCACGTTGACTTCAGGTCGTGCGCGGCGCCGCTGTGATTGCGAAATACCGTCTGGCACGACCTCATAGTCCAGTGCGCCAATACGTCGGATGATCTTATATGGTCCGAAATAGCGACGTAAGAGTTTCTCGCTAAGTCCATGTATACGTGTCAATATGGGGCACGAACTTGGATGTTAACAAAGAAGCTCGAGGACAAGTTAAGGACCGCACAAAGAGCGATGGAACGGATAGATAATGTTAGGCGTACCGTTCAGAGACAGGAGAGAGCTGAGTGGATCAGATAGCAAACAGGCATAGCAGACATTCCAGTTGACATTAAAAGGAAGAAATGGGGCTGGGCAGGCCATGTAATGCGTAGGGTAGATAACCGGTGGACCATTACGGTTACAGAATGGATGCCAAAAGAAGGGAAGCGCAGTCAAAGACGGCAGAAAACTAGGGGGGATGATGAAGTTAGTAAATTTGCAGGTGCAAGGTGGAATCAGCTAGCGCAAGACAGGGGTAATTGGAGATCGCAGGGAGAGGCCTTAGTCCTGCAGTGGACATAAATAGGCTCATGATGATGATGATGAAGAAATGAACCTGCTCAAAGACGGCCGACGAAATGATTCTGTGTGTGAAAAATTCAGCTTGAAGTGCAGCGGCCGCGGTTTACAACAAAACTACTGGCAGATGCCCTGCCACTAGCATTTTTTCTTTTTCCCTTTCACCAGCTCAAGCATTCAGGAGTCATTGGTTGTGAGCAGCATAAAATCGAAATTACGAACAGCATCATCGAGCTAATACATTGCACTTCCTTGTGATGACCAAGAACTTGAATTGGCTCCTGAGCATGCTCAAGAAATAAAGATCACAAGGGTTCCTCAAGGACAGCGACCCATCAGGAGGTAGTGCCACAAATGCACTTAGTATGTGCCGCTCTTCAATGAACTTGGGTCAATCAGTATGTGCCACTGAGTGTGTGGCAAGCAAGGGCCTCCGCGTTTGCAGGCTTCTCGTCTCTGAGGCCACGCGCTTCTCGGCAGTGCCAATAGATGGCTCAGCATGTCCAGAAAGAAACGCCAGAAAGGACGCTCGTTTCTCGGGGTTTGCAGGCATTTCGGAGGCCATGTGCAGGCTTCTTAGGGAATCGCGACAGAGGAGTCCTGCTGTAGTGCACACCTCATACGTTTGACAATGGTGGCATTGTGTATGATTCAGTGCTAATGCATTGCCGTCAACAGCAGTGGCGCAACGACGGGGGGGGATTCGGGGGTTGTAACCCCCCCTGAGGCCGACTTAACCCCCCTTTTGTTTAACCCCTTTTCTTTCCTTACGCATTTGAGTACTGCAACTAATGTAAGACGCGCATTCGTCTGCACACTCGCAAAAAGCGCAATTTTTTGACAATTTCACGTGAAAAAAATCGAAATTAGTGCTGTTTAGATGGTATTGGCAAACTGTCAACCCCCCCTGGCAGAGCCTGGTTGACCAGTCATAACGATGACTGGTCCTCATCGTTCCGCTGTTTTTTTGCTACTACTGCTGTGGAGAAGCTACAAACATGTGACTATGTTGTCATTCACATAAATTACAATTCCAAACTTCTAGCCTGTAGCAAACAAACAAGTCAGCATTGACATTTCGCTCACTTGGCTGCTTTTTTAAAAGCAGCTGAGGACATTGATGCTTCTGAATCATGCACAAGAACAGTTTGTGCTAAACCCTGTGTCAATCTTTCTTGCACCTCAGCATGAGGCGTGGAGCCTTGCGCTGGATAAGGGTTGACAAAAATTGAGTGGCAATTTAGCGATAAATGTGGGAGAAATGCATTAGCATTACGTCACATCTCTTTCAGGGCCTTTTTCTGTGATTGAAACCGTATTCAAGACATTGCAAAGTATAGTTCAGTCGTCAGTCAGCGCTGGTGTGTGTCCCTTGTGTTTTTTTGCGCTGTTCTATCGAGTATGTACCGACTAGCCCAAGCCTCTACAGTCTTGCAATAGTTCAGGAGTTCACTCGACACATGTCCTGCCTCTTCGAGTAGCCAAGTGCAACTGACGGTGGCCCAGAGTTGCACTATATACAGGGTCTGTCCTGAAAGTAATGTCAGTAAGGCCATTAAAAATTATTTATGAATTTATCATTACAAGTGTTCAAAAATCTTCAAAGTACTCGCCTTTTGTGTCGATACATCGGCTCTAGTGAGACTTCCAGCTTACGAATGCGTTGCGGTAGTCCTCCTCCTGAATGGCCTTTAATGCTGCAGTGCAAGCTGCCTTGATCCCGTCCACTGTCCCAAAATGCTTGCTTTTCAGGGGTGTTTTGAGGCGTGGAAACAAAAAAAAAGTCAGGGGGAGCCAAGTCCGGGCTGTATGGGGGATCGTTGGCACTCCTACTTTAACCAGGTAGTCGGTGACGATGAAGGCAGTGTGGGCCGGCGCATTATCATGGTGCAACTTCCAGTTGTCTGCGATGTCCGGCCAGATGTATTGAACCCTGCGTTTCATTCTTTTGAGGACTTCCACATAAAATTTGGAGTTCACAGTGGTTCCAGGTTCTACAAACTTGTGATGAACCAGTCCGTGGATGTAAAAAAAAAAAACGATGAGCATGATCTTGATCTTTGATTTGCTCATCCTGGCTTTCTTCTGGCGAGGGGACGAGTGCGTGTGCCACTCCAATGATTGCCCTTTGATCTCTGGGTCATATTCAAATACCCAAGTCTCGTCACCTGTAATGACGTCCAAAAATTTTCGATCACATTGGCACATGTCGAGGTTTTCTTGGCACATTTCGACGCGGCATGACTTTTGGTCACCAGTGAGCACTTTGGAACTTTTTGCACACACCTTCAGCATGGCGATATCGCTTGTAACGATTTCATGAACTTCAGTTTTCGGAATGTTTAACATGTCGGCCATTAAACGAACACTTTTAATCGTTGGTCTGAGTTCAACAGTTCCCTCACTCACGTCACATTGTCAGCCGTGGTGGTCGTGGATGGCCGTCCGGCCCGGTCCTCGTCGTTGACCTCTTCCCGGCCTTCCAAAAAGCCCTTATGCCACCGAAACACTTGCCAATCTGACAGGGCATGTTCTTTGTAAACAGTCTTGATCATAGTAACAGTTTCCGCAGCAGTCTTGCTAAGTTTTACGCTACACTTCATCGCAAATCTTTTTTCTAACGAGCGCTGCATTTTCACTAGCACAAGAATAAAAAAAAAAAACTCTCACGGACAGGCCCGTTCTACACTTTCCGATGTTCGGAGCACACTGAGCAACGGAGCGCTGCTTAGCTTGGTTCCTCCACTACCAGTTTCAACCTGTTAGACCGCGCTCCGACGTACAGTTGCGTTGCTATAAATTCACTGACATTACTTTTAGGACAGACCCTGTATATTGTGAGCGCTGCGTGGGCATTTCATCTTTCTCATCTGTGCGTACTCATCATCACCACTAGAGGCCGTAATAGTGGGTGGCTCGCTCACTGACGTAAAAGGAAGACGTAAAAGGAAGACTTGCGCCTAACCGTTATCGCACAAGTGGAGGAGGTTGCTCTCTGGTCCTGCAGTCCTCACCTCTATTGAGCCTTCTCTCTAGTACATCCCTGGAACTCCGCTCGGGTCGCCGCTTTATCAACTGCCCTCAGCCATGTCGCAAAAGCAGCAGCCCAACACGGCCGCTTCCGCTATGCCTGCTCCTGTGGGGACACGTGCTTGGACCATTACTAGCACTCTGAAGGATCCCCAGATGTTCGCTGGTCTACACGGTGATGATGTTGAGTGGTTGGAAAATTGACTGTGTGAGTGCATTTAATTATTGGGATGATTCCTCAAAGCTCACTCATCTAGCCTTCTATCTAACCAACGTCGAGATGATTTAGTTTCTCAACCATGAACCTGACTTTCTAGTCTGGACCTCTTTTAAACAGCAGCTGCGACAGATATTTGCCATCCCCACTGTCCGCTCGGAGGTCGTGAGAAAGAAGCTTGCTGAGCGTGTTTAGATTAGCACACCGGTGAGTCGTACACTTAACATATAGACGATGTCGCCCTTTTTTGCTGTTCATGGCAGAGAATGACCACGTGCGCAGTTTCTCAAAGGCATTGGGACCATTGTGTTTATTGCCCCTGTCGCGAACAACCTCACTACTGTAGCCGACATCATCGCTACATGCCAGCGCCTCAATGAACTTCATTCGATCCGAACTTCATCCGAGCCTGACGTGTCTGATCACAGGGCAACCAACGACAACGAGCTGTGTGCACTCATCCATACCATCATTCACGCAAACTTTACCGTGTGCTTTAAATCTATACAACGTCGTCTGGTGGTGGCCTACTTAACATTGTGAACGAATAACTAGCTTCAGTGGCATGTGCACAAGGCCCAAGCCCTCTGCCTCTACCAATGCCCACTCAGATTGCTGCTGTGGCATCATCCTTCCCGCAGCCTCCGCCACCTGCGGCTGCTCCACATGGGTCTCTCACTTCCCTCTCAGCAAAAGTACCGGCTCAGCTTTATGACAGCATATGGCACCCACCCCGACCGGTCTGCTGTTGCTGCGGCATCCGTGGCCATACTTCAAGGTTTTGCTGATGCCGTCAACAGGATGAACGATGTGGTTATGAAGCTTTTGAGCGAGATGAGCTTTCTGCTCCACAACAGCGCCCAGGCGCGGATCCAGGGGGGATGTCCTGACCCCCCCCTCAGATTTCTGCATCGCCCCCTCGCTGACAGGGGGATGGCCCTGTCGCAAAAAAAAAATATGGCCACCAGCATTCTTCAAAAGTATTTTTCGCGAGTACCAGTGGTAGCAGCCATGTAGAAGTAAAGCTAGCTCGCTCACAAGCTTATAGTTGTATTCCGTAGGGGTGTGGTGGCGAAGTTGCCGTTAATTTTTCTCATGAACACCTTGGACCTCTGGCGCCGGCCGTGCCTGACTCGTCCCGTCGGTGGCGTCGAATGAAGAGGAGACGTCCTTTTGCCAAGCACGCCGATGTGTGCGCGAACGCCTTCGCACCTGATTAATAGTTCACCCTCGGGGTGTCATCGGTTGCCTCATTGGATGTCATCGGTTCCGCGACCAACCTGCTTAATGAAAGAGATTTCTCGCTGAAGTGTTTATATATAAATAATAACAACTAACAGCTAAACTAAGAACTACGCATAGGCAACTTTTTAAAACTGTGATCACAGTTACACGTTGACAATATCCAGCACGAGCACAGTACCGTTCGTACGCTACAAGTTTTTCATTGTAACTTCGCAGTTTTATTGTCGTACATTAAGCATAGGAGGCTCAAACCTGCCGGATCCTTTTATCTGAGTGGGCGTTCTCTCAGGAGCGTGACGTCAGCGGCCAACGCCAGCGCGCGGTCCTAGGATGGCGTCGCGTGGTTAGAGAAAGGGAGCAGATGCGCACCTTGTGTAAAAGGATGATGTCGAGTGGGAAACAAAACATGAAGACGCTGGCTCGCGCTCTCGGCTAACACGCCACATCGTTCTTCTGTAGGTGGCGTCGTGAGTCTTCATACGCGGTGATTCGCATATCGTAAACACCCAGCGTAGTGGTTGCCGCGTTGGAGTGGGGCGTTACCCGTATTCAAGAACGTTCCTCTAGTCACACAACACCTCGACTCAAGAGGAGAGATAGCACCGCCATCCCTCCAAAGAAGTGGTCACTGAGCTTCATGATCATTCACGGGAATTCTTTAGAATTGTCGCGTCTTTATCAGTCGAGAGGCGGCGCTGTGCTCAACAAGGTGGAGTGGAGGAAGAGCTTCGAGTCGAGGGCTGTTTGAGAATAGGGGAGTTAGTCCTCCAAAGCAAACGAAGGTGTCTCAGCCGAACACAAGGATCTTCTTAAGGAAATCAAGGTGTCCCAATAGAACTCCAAAAACAGACGCGTGCTTACGAATTTATAACGAACCTGCAACAGATCATCCCACATTTTGTTTTAAGAAACAATACAGGCTAGATATACGAGGTGTTCAAAATTAAGCTTTATGGTTTTCTTAAAATTAGGCACTGGGAGGCACGGGAAGACCACCGGCGTAAATAAGTTATGTGGCCAGGGGGACACAAAGTGAGATGATAATTATTGCTGTTAGCAGCCGAATTAACTAAAATTGAACAATTAACTTTTTATTGACTGCAGTAAGTGTGTATGTTTGTATTCAAAAGTTAGAGGCAGTCGTGTTTCTACACAGTTTCACTTGGAAGAATTCTTCTAGCATGTCTGTGCTCCGAGATATCCAACTCCAAATTTTAATTGTCGGTCGCACGATTACGCATGCAACTTGCAAGAGAGTGAGGATCGGCACAAGCTCCTCCCTGATATGACGCGGCTGTTGCGTGAGGCGTTGAGTCTGACAACGGGGCGGAGGCATTGGCAAAGATAATAACTGTCCCCCTTCCCCTCACGGCTGGCGGAATGAAAAAAAAATCGAAGAACCCGTAACCACTGCAGTCGACAAAAAGTAATTGTTCAATTTTAGTTAATTGGGCTGCTGACAGCGATAATTATCATCTCACTTTGTTCCCCCTGGCCACATAACTTATTTGTACCGGTGGTCTTCGCGTGCCTCCCAGTGCCTATTTAAAAAAACCATAAAACTTAATTTGAACACCTGTATTATCAGGCACAGCCGCCATGCACATGGCTGTATTGGGTAACATCCTTTTCCTATAAGCTCGGAGAAACCGATACCTGGGTTCGCTACAGGTCTTCTTCCTCTTTCTGGGGTTTCACGTGCCAAAACCAGTTCTGATTATGAGGCACGCCATAGTGGAAGGCTCCGGGTTAATTTGACCACCTGGGTTTTTTTAACGTGCATTACAACGCAAGCACGCGGGCGTTTTTGCATTTCGCCTCCATCGTAATGCGGCCGCGCGGCCGGGATTCGATCCCGCGATCTCGTGCTCAGCAGCGCAACGCCTGAACTGACTGAGCCACCACGGCGGGCTACAGGTGTTGCTCTAGCAGTATAAAACGCCGGTTTGTCGTGAGCAGAAACGGTGAATTTCGGTAAATAAGCAAGGCTACAATCATCATCATCATCAGTGAAGGAAGCTGACCCCCCCTCAGAAAAAACCTGGATCCGCCCCTGACAGCCCACTATTACCAGCGTTACGGATGTTGCTTCCATCTCTGGACAACGTCGGCACAGCCAGAAATTTCCTATACGTGCGTCGTCATTCTCCTTCGCCGATGCAACGCTCCTCCTCTCCTCTTCGTCAGGCCACTTCGTCTCCTGACCATCACTCAGAAAACTAGATAGGGCAGCTTCAGGAGGGAAAGCTGCGTCTTTCGGACTACGTCCAACCCCTCCGGAGTGCCCATCTAATATACTGTTGGTGTGTTGAAGGTGTGCAGATTGAAGCCTTGGTTGACACCGGTGCTTTGCTTTCATTCGTTAGTGCTATGAGTTCCCGTTTGCAAAAAGTGAAGTTGCCTTACAATGGGGGGCCCACCCCTTCGTTTTGCTAATGCCGTCCTTGTTCAGCCCTCCGGAGTTTGCACAGTGCACGTTTTCATTGAAGGCATACATCTACACATTCAATGTCTCATGTTGTCCTCCTGCATTCACGAACACATTTAGGATGCGACTTTCTCTCAACCGCATCAGCTTTTACCTCTTGCCATCAACGTGTAATTCATATGAGAGACACTGAATGTTCATCTGAACTTAACGCACAGAGCCTCCGTTTTGTCACAGCTGCCGATTGTTTGATTCCAGCTGCCCATGAGGATATTCCATCATTGACTCTGGTTACCATCGTTAATGGTAATGTGTTCCTTGTACCATTCGATCGCCACAGCTTTAGCGGGCTCTTGATCGCTCTTAGCCTGGTGAGGTTTCATGACAGAAGTGTGCTAGTCACGGCATTTAGTCCAATTCGTTCGTCGATCACTATGCCCCAAGGCACCGCTGTTAGTTCCTTTATGGACGTCAAACCTGTTACGCTTGTTCCCCTTCACATGGAAACACGACCTTTGCCTTCACCTCCTGATGATGGTACTGCAGCTTTAACAGCCACGATAAACAACAATCTCACTGCTGCGCAGAAAGAAGACATTTTAGTTCTGCTTCCAAAAACATATTGACACGTACACATGTTTATCTTTCACCGGTAGCCGCTTTCAACATTGGCTGACAAATGTTGAACGTTATCGCTCGGCGCAGGACGCGCCTGCATTGGAAGCTTCTCGGACGTTATCAATGCTTCTATCCGTCGTCTGTGGTCACCGACGCCCATGTAATCTGATTGTATGAGCGACGCGAATTGTCTAGAACTTTCTGGAAGACACGGGGGCATCAGGGATTAATCTGGAACCTTCGATGACTCAGGTATAAAAGCCGACGCGTTTCGCCGCTGATCAGATTTTCGACGATCGCCGACTGTGTTCGCCGCTATCGTTGTGCTTTGAGTGTAGCTTGCTTTTGTGGGCACAGGTTCGCCCAATAAACAACCAGTTTCGTCATACACAGTTTTGTGAATGTTTTCTCTACCGTCACTACTACGTGACATCTGGTGGAGGTGCTAGTTCGTTCATGCACCGAACGCCCCCGCAAAGCCGCGACCCAAGCCCGAAACCGGAGAACGAGACCAACGTCGCCAAGGACCAGCGAGCTAGCCGTAGCAGCAGGACTTGTGCCGGAGTTCGGACTTCTTCCCGAAAAGACCACTGCAATCAAGGCCAAGTCAACGACCAGAAGGCAGCACCAGCGTCCCCCATCCTGCTGCAGCAACCTCGGGAGCCACCGACTTTTCGTGGATCATCGGCTGAAGACCCTGAAACCTGGCTGGAGACATACGAGAGGACCGCGACGTTCAAACAAATGGAGCGACGACGACAAGCTGCGCCATGTGTATTTTTCATTAGATGATGCTGCTCGGACCTGGTTTGAGAACAGAGAGACCACCCTGGTGACGTGGGACCTATTTCGTGAGAACTTCATGAGGACTTTCACGAATGTCGTGCGAAAAGAAAGGGCCGAAGTTTTATTAGAAACCTGAGTGCAATTGCCGAACGAGAACATCGCAATCTTCACGGAGGAGATCGCCTCTTCCGCCACGCCGACCCCGATATGTCAGAGGAAAAGAAAGTTCGGTTCTTGATGCGGGGCGTCAAAGAGCATCTATTCACTGGATTGATGCGCAACCCGCCCAAGACTGTGGCAGAATTTGTTTCGGAGGCCACAACCATCGAGAAGACCCTTGAAATGCGAGCCAGGCAATACAACCGCCGTGCACTGACAAACTACGCCGAAGCTCAAGCTCTAGGCGCCGACGACCTGCACGAGACGATCAGAGCGGTTGTACGGGAATAAATACAGAAATTATTCCCAAGATCGCATCCTCAGGTGACTTCAATCGCTGACATAGTTAAAGAAGAGGTTCAGCGATCACTAGAAGTGCCAGAAGTTCCGGTATCGCCTCAACCACAGCCGCAAGCGATGACCTACGCCGCCGTCGCCCGTCGTCAAGGCCCCCCTCCGCGCTCGCGCCAGGGCCCCGTAACGCCGCAGTTCCGTCGTCCACCGCCGCCGCCGCCAGCACGCCCGCCCGTCGCGCAGGGCAGCTCCCAGCGGAAGACGGATATTTGGCGCGCCCCCGACCACCGCCCGCTCTGCTATCACTGCGGGGAAGCCGGCCATGTCTACCGCCGATGCCCATACCGCGAGATGGGCCTACGAGGGTTCGCTGTCAAGCGCCACGTCCACAGCTTGGCGAGCGACCACGTGACATCGCCGACTACCTTGCCGGAGCCCAGTGGCAACCACGACGGCCCTCACGCTCGCCGTCACCAGGCGCTACATCTCGCCGCATCGCCGCCTGTATGCCGGCCCAACCCGGGGCCGATCTCCCAGCCCATACCCGGGAAACTAAAAGCAGCAACCGATGGAGGTGCGGTTGCTGTACGACGCAATGCCGAAGATCCTCCGCCGCCGCCGCCGACGACGATTCGCGAATCATCACGACGAGATATCAGCACGCCGCCTAGCAACAGCCTGACAGCACATCGCCGCCGAACGAAGACCTTCCGACGCGACGTAGCAGCAGCAGAGCAAGCCGACGCAGCCGTGATCCGACGCCACGAATTAACCACGCCAGACGCCGGTCTACCGATCTAGACGGGCTCATCGATGGTCTAACTACCCGCTCTCGTCGACACTGGCGCCGACTATTCAGTTTTCAGTGGCGCGTTCGCCGCCAAGTTAAGAAGGTGCAGACGGCCTGGCAAGGAACCGATAACGGACGCGGGAGGTCACCTAATAACGCCGCTGGAATCTGCACAGCGCGCACGTAAACACCGCACTTACCCGGCGAGCTTCGTAATCCTGCAGCACTGCTCCAGGACGTCCCTAGGCATGGACTTTCTACACCACATGTGCAAGTCATCGACTTAAGGTCCAAGTCGATAACGATTTCACACCAAAGCGATAACCGCCGATACATGCATCAGTTACCATGCCTTGAATGTGCTTGAAGAACCAGTCACCGTTCCGCCTCACTCAGCGTAATGATTTCCGTCGGTACGGAAGTGCCTGCAGACATGGTAGGGCGTCATCCGAGGGCGATCATCACTTACTGCTCTACCGTGAAAGTTGCGTCGCTAGAGGCATAGCTGAGCTACGTGCAGGGAAAGCAACGGTGATGCTCACGAACTTCAGCCCCGAATACACAGCATTAACAAAGCACCACGGTGCCTACATCGGACGAAATAGTACAAGCCAGCATTGCTTTCGCCTTCACGGATTCCAGTGCACCCGCAACGACGACTAAATACCTGAGCAACTTTCAACGTTAATCAGAACCTTCCCAGGCATAAGAAAGAACACCTAAAAGCTCTGCTCCTGCAATACAAGGATTGCTTCTCGTCGTCGTCAAAAGTTTCGACAAACCCCTGTCGCCAAGCCGAATCGTAACCGACGAAAAGTCCGCCCACTGCGTCAGAGCCCGTACCGAGTTTCGGCACGCGAACGCGAGGCCATAAGGCAACAAGTCGACGAAATGCTACGCGACGACATCATCCAGCCGTCCAGAGTCCGTGGGGTCCCGTGGTGTTAGTGAAAGAAGGATGAACCCTACGTTTTCTGCTCGATTACGTCGCCTCACAAGGTCACGAAGAAGGACGTATACCCCCTTCCACGGATTGACGACCGCCTTGGATCGACTATACACGCAAAGTATTTTCGTCGATGGACCTCAAAACCGGCTACTGGCACATCGAAGTCGACGAGAGGGACCGGGAGAAGATGGCCTTTATAACACCAGACGGACTGTTCGAGTCAAGGTCATGCCGTTTGGTCTTTGCTCGGCACCTGCGACTTTCCAACGCGTCATGTACAGTACTGGCAGCTTGAAGTGGCAGACTTGCCTCTCTATTTGGACGACGTCGTTGTTTTTGCCCTCAATCTTCGAAGAACACCTGCGGCGCCTTGAAACAGTTTCTTCAAGCTATCAGACCTCCGCTCACTTTGAAGCCAGAAAAGTGCCGCTTCGCATACGGAGTCTCTTTTTTTTGGGCCATGTCATCAACAAGTCTGGAGTGTGCCCTGACCCCACAGAAAACGGCGGCCATCTCCAACTTTCCTCCGCCCGCCGACAAGAAGGCAGTGCGTAGATTTCTGGGACTGTGCCCTATTCCTGCGCTTCGTCAAGATTTTTCACGGATCCGCCGAGCCACTGACGTACCTCACGAGGCCGAGTCGATTCAAGTGGGAGACGCCCAAATCGAAGCATTTGAATAACTGAACGACTGCCTGCAATCGCCGCCCATCCTTGCGCATTTCGCACGAAAACGCCGATACCGAAGTCCACACCGACGCAAGCGTCGTAGGACTCGGCGCCGTGCTTGTGCAGAGGACTGACGGTCAGAAAGGGTTGTAAGTTACGCTGCCAGTCGCTATCGAAGGCGGAAGCAAATTATTTCACAACAGAAAAGGAGTGCTCGCCATCATCTGGGCTACATCAACTTTCGCCCCTACCTCTATGGCAGGCCCTCAAAGTTGTAAGCGACCACCACGCCTTGTGTTGGCTAGCTAACTTGAAGGATCCTTCAGGTCGCCTCGCAGATGGAGTCTGAGACTTCAAGAATTCGACATCACCCGTCGTTTACAAGTCCGGGCGAAACACTACTACCCGACTGCTTGTCTCGCGCCTGCCCGTCTAACCGCCGCCACGGACAACCAGGATGACGACCTTTCTTGGGACCCATCAGTGCCGACGAATTCCGCACGAACAACGCGAGCCGACCCGGAACTAAGAACCTTGTAGATTACCTGGAAGCAGACCGTACTGTGCTGAAGGGTTCAACAGCGGGATTGGCGCGTTTTTCTTGCAAACGACATCTCCTAAAGAAACTTTTCGCCTCTCCGAGCCAACTACCTCCTCGTGGTACCCTCAGCATTGCGTCCAGAGGTTCTGCAAGCTCTTCATGACGACCCAACGGCTGGACATCTCGGTTTTCCCGCACGCTCGCGAGGATACAAGAAAAATACTACTGGCCTCGCCTCTCTGCCGACGTCGCCCATTACGTAAGGACATTCCGAGACTGTCAGCGACGCAAAACACCGCCGACAAGGCCAGCCGGACTTCTACAGCCGATCGAACCACCTCGCCGACCATTCCAGCAGATCGGGATGGACTTACTGGGGCTTTTTCCGATGTTGACGTCCAGGAATAAATGGATCATCGTAGCTACGGACTACTTCACCGCTACGCCGAAACAAAGCCTTGCCCAAAGGCAGTGCCGCCGAGGTAGCCCGATTCTTCGTTGAGAACATCCTCCTGCGTCACGGTGCTCCAGAAGTCCTCATCACCGACAGAGGCACGGCCTTTACGGCAGAACTAACTCAAGCCATCCTGCGATACAGCCAGACAAGCCATCGCCGGACCACCGCCTACCACCCGCAGACGAATGGCCTCACCGAGCGCCTAAATAAGACCATCGCCGACATGCTGGCAATCTACGTCGACGTCGAACACAAGACATGGGATGCCATCCTTCCGTACGTGACCTTCGCATACAACACGGCCGTGCAAGAAACGACGCACATGGCGCCGTTCAACCTGGTCTACGGAAGGAACCCGGCAACGACGCTTGACGCCATGCTACCGGACGTCACCGATGAGGAAAACCTAGACGTTGCCACCTATTTGCAGCGTGCGAAGAAGGTCGACAGCTCGCCCGCCTGCGCATCAAGAACCAGCAGAGGACCGACAGCCGACACTACAATCTTCGACGACGCTACGTCGAGTACCAGCCCGGAGACCGTGTTTGGGTCTGGACTCCGATACGCCGACGAGGACTTAGCAGGAAAAACTCTTACGTCGCTATTCGGACCATATAAGATCATCCGACGTATTGGCGCACTGGACTATGAGGTCGTGCCAGACGGCATTTCGCAATCACAGCGGCGCCGCGCACGACCGAAGTCGTCCATGTGGTGCGTCTTAAGCCTTTCTACGCCGCTGACGAACTTAGGTACTTGTTACTTTATTTTTTTTTTTTATTACGCGTGGTTTGTTTTCGCTTTCACATTTGTTTGTAGCATCGGGACGATGCTTTTTAAGGGGAGGGTATTGACAGTATAGATGTTTATCTTTCACGGTGGCCGCTTTCCACCGGCTAACAAATGTTAAACGTTATCGCTCGGCGCAGGACGCGCCTGTATCGGAAGTTTCTAGAACGTTATCGATGCTTCTTTCCATTGCCGTTTTCACCGACGCTTATGTATCTGATTGCATGACTGACGCGAATTGTCTAGAACTTTATGGAAGACACGCGGGCATCAGGGATAATCTAGAACCTTCGATGACTCAGGTATAAAAGCCGACGCGTTTCGCTGATCAGATTTTCGAGATGACTCAGGTATAAAAGCCGACGCGTTTCGCCGCTGATCAGATTTTCGACGATCGCCGACTGTGTTCGCCGCTATCGTTGTGCTTTGAGTGTACCTTGCTTTGTGGGCACAGGTTCGCCCAATAAACAACCAGTTTCGTTGTACACAGTTTTACGACTGTTTTTCAGCGTCATACTACGTGACAATATTTCGCTTTGGGGTCTCAATAAATTGTTGCAAGTTAGCGCTCGTGTGTCTCCTGTCTTCTTTCATCATACTCGTCTGGTTGTGCGCTTGATACAACTCGAAGAAGAGTGTTGTACTTTGCTTGGCTAGGCGCCAAATGTGCATTGAACCGTGGCTCACAAAATAAAAGCAGGTGTTGCGTGCCGCTACAGCCGTGCATACCGCTCACTGAGATGGGATCCATTAGGACACAGTGTTACGGTTACAAAAATCCGTGCATCTCAACTCCAAAGGGACAGACTGATGTGCCAGCTAGTATGGCATCAGGTACACTGTCGCGCAAAAGATACACAGCAGCGACAGAAAAACAGGGACAGAGCACCACTAACAACTGAGTGTTTTATTGCACGTGACGATATATATATCATTGCGCAACAACAGAAAAAAATCACACAAACAGATCAACAAGCGATTCATCCGTCACAGGCCACTATCCAGACAAAAACAGCTTTTCCGTTACATTTGAGAAAGAGTAGGTAGGCTTAACAGCCAGGTGGCTTTAACAGTCAATTGCGGGAGCATCATTATAACATGGCATTGACTGGTCATTTTGCCGCACATTGTGTGCGCTGCGATAGTGAGCCTCTGTTTCATCACATGCAATCGCTGGCCAAAAATGCAGACCAGCTCACTAGAAGGAAGGTTAAAGCTGCGCAATAAGAATGAGGACAAGCGGAAGGAACACACAATACACGACGAACTCAGTTTGAACCTTCCTTCAAGTATGAACAAACTAGCCAGCAAGAACCTACTACTAAAGTATAGCTCACTAGGAAAATCTTTAGAGATCAGGAATAGAAGCAAAATTGTGTCACTTGTTTGTCAGTTTCATTGTCGTAAACAGAAGTGCTGTTTTGTCTTGATAGTAACCTGTGACTGATGAATTGCTGGGTTGATCTGTTGTGTGCTTCGTTCTGTTGTTGGGCAAGTCGATCACATGCAGTAAAGCATTGATTGTTAGTAGGGCCATGTCCCCGCTTTTTCTCGCCGTCTCTGTCCCTTTTGCGCTGCAGTGTACATCATCTGAACTCGTTGATTTTCCTTCCTCAAGGGAATTGTCTTTTCTGCTCTCCATGTTTATTAGTTTAATTTTAGTAATGAGTTCACATAATAGTCGAAACGGCAGTGTCAACAGAAATGCTGATTCCGCGGAGTCGCCAAAACAACTTTTCTGCTACGAAACCCACCTCCCATGACTGACTTCAAAAGTCTCTGCCGAGGTGGCTGTCGACCACCACCACCTGTCTGTCCCCATTCTCACACACAGCGCAACTCATCAGTTGTCACTATATTTGCAAGTGGGGTGCACCGACTGAAGTAGTTATTTGAAGAAACATGAATTAATGAGCGCCTCTTGTCATCCTATATGCTTGAACCGTTTCGGGCCGTACCAGTAACTTCATTTTTTGGGGTTCAGGTTTGGTTCGGGTTCGCGCAAGTTCCAAGGATATCGATTTTGGTTCGGTTCTGTGGCCAAAATTTTGGTTCAGGTACGATCTTTGGTTAGAGTTCGGTTCGACACCCTGACCTTGAATACATTCCTATAATATTGCCCATGACAGCACGATTTCAGTTTTGCAGTGGAGTCATTTGATTAGATGGTTGTAGTTTGTCTGGCAAACTAGTGATTATACTATATATTATTGACAGAACATTGGTAGTTGTCCTCTAATTACTACTTGTTAATAATAGCAACCAACATTCCAAAGCAGTGTCTTGATGTTGAGAATGGTAGCACTGGAGGACTGCGGATTATGTTGACCGGTCGGGCTACCCATAGGCCTGCCTGAAGCTTGGTACGTGAGTGTTTTTCCTTTGTTGGAATGCAGCCAGTGTGCTTAGGAATGTAGGCCTGAATCTCGGCAGCCATCGATTTATGTGGCAGAATTGAAGCCAGTTTTTCTCCAAGGCTGTGTGTAGGCTGGTGTCGGTCGAGTGCTTTGCAGTGACCGGCCACAAGTCAGTGTTGCACAATGGCAGTGCTTGTGTTGCTGCAGGCTGGAAGAGGATGCCACAGGAGGGGAGCAGGCGGGGGCCCCCTTGAGCAGCAAGCTGCGCAGCACCCAGTGCCTGGTGAGGAGAGCTCTCTCTGTTGGGGCACACAACCTGGGTTGTGTGTCTTCAATGAGGACATTTGTTTCTTTATTAAGCGAGGCGTAATGTGTCAACCGCGAACAGAAAATGTGGGCTGATCCTGGTGGCAGTGCAGAAAGGGTCCAAGCGCAATGGCACATACCCCTGTGAACTAGCAAAGCTGAGCCTGGCTAAGTCTAGCTAAGCATGGTTGGGACTAATACCTAATCGATAATCGATCAATAATCAATAAAATCCAGGAAATGCTGGGGATGACTTGGTAGTGCTTAGCCTAGCCCAAATACGTGGTCAATACCTTGCGATAGCTAATCGATAATCAATCAATCAATAAATTCCGGAAAGTGCTGGGGAAGACTTGGTAGTGCTTAGCCTAGCCCAAAAGCCAGGACTAGCCACGTGCCCATCAGTTCGCTGTCTCTTTAGCGTTGTGCCTCTAGTGCAAGCTACGCAAATTTTTTTTACGCAATAGTACTGCTAGCTGCCTGCCAAAGCAGGGAGGGGTCACAAAACATTGAAACAAAACAAAAGAAGTAAGAGCGAACAATGCACGTGAATAAAAGATGAGCACATCTGGTTCATTATACTACACAACTAAATAAAATGCATAAATGAATAAAGGATAAGTGATGCGCAGCTGTAAAAGAGGGAAGTAGTGCAAAAAAGGATGCACAAAGGTAAGCACTTACACATCGGCTGACATGTGTTAGTTTATTGACACAGCTGCAACGAAAGACTTGAGTGACAGAAGACAGGCAATGTCATGTGGCAGTGTATAAGACCTATTAGGCGACCGTTCTGCAAAAGGGAGCTACTATGGACCTGTCGTGTTTTCCGCGAGTTGGTCTAGCACTATTCAACGACATGTAATTGGTGGAGTTAAGCTACGCTTTATTGTTCACTACGTTGTGAAGCATTTTTAGTCAGTGCATCTTACGATGCAATTCTAGGGTGGGTAGTCCAGACTGACTGCCAAGTTTTGTTAGGGATACATGCTTGCTACAGGCGTGTTAAGTGAATCTAAGGGAACCGGAGTCAAATTTTGCAAATATCAATTTTGTATATGGGTCCCAGACAACATCCGCATATTCTAGCAGTGCTCGAACAAGTCAGGGGTACCCAATTAGTTTAGTTTTACTTGTTGACTGCTTTAGTTTGTATTTGAGCAACCATAAACGCTTAAAAACTACCGATGTTATGTTAGTAATGTGCGTACTCCTCCAGAACATATTACTAGTAACAACTACCGGTATTCTAAGGTACTTAAATAGCTTGACCGCCTGAATGTCTTCATTTTAATATAGCAAATATTGTTAATGGTCCTTTTTTATGCGCTAATGACATTTCGACACATTTAGAATAATTTAGTTGCTTATTCCAGGCGCTGCACAAATTTAAAAGCTGATGTTAAGTAATCGTTAAGAGCAATAAGATCTTCCTCTGATTTAACGCCATGATATATTAATGCACTCTGCGAAAAAGCGGCAGTCTACATGCAGTGGCGCTGGATGCCACCAGTGCTTGAATGGCGTACTATATGCGAGTTTGATCGGCTGGTGCCAGGGCATCACGTGCGCTTTCGTCCTACTGCCGCCACTCTTGGACGGTTGTGGTGTTTTTTGAAGAGTGCTTGCTTCTTGTGTTGATTTTCAAGTTTTTTATGCTATATAAGAGGTGTTTCTCAGTGTTAGTTTTGAGGAGAGCTTGCTCTATATACTTAACATTATCGCTGATACAGGAAAGCATGGTAGCTCCCACAGATGCTGATTGCAGGGGAAATTTTAAAGCCCGAGTATGATTTATGTGATTCATATACAGTGTAATCCTTTCGGTCTTCAGCTGATTTCAGTGCTAAAGGAATCTTGCCACAGATGTTCAGTATTTGCGGTCACTTTTTTTTGTGTATTCTTTTGCTGCTAAAGTATTTGTATTGCTCCACTCGGTTCAGTCAGACCATTACTTTTGGCTGTCTACATACCACAAAATGTTATCTGCATAACGTTATGGCAGTAGTACCTTTGCTACTTTTCTTACCAGCAATGCTGGCTGAATGTTGTGGCAGCTTTGTTAAGTTCTATTGCCCATATTGTCACGAAGATAATTATAACGAGCTTGCCGAAAGAGAACAGCCTTCTTTTATGATGGCCGACACTCAAGCGAACGCGCGCACACCTGCGCCCTTCGTCATCTTCTCTCTGGCGATCTTGTGCCTGTAGTGGGCAGCTGACTTATCACGATCGGTGCCTGTAGTGGGCAGCTTACTTCGCGTCATTACTCCCCATGTGAAAAGCGACCGTCCCGGTCGCCGGTTGGAGAGGGTAAAGGGCGACAGAGAGCGTGGGAGAGAGTTGATCAGAGGGGCACTTCTTCGCGGGCGTAGTACGGCTTCATACGTACTACGTGCACAATCTCGGCTCGTGCTCGCCGTCGGCTCGAGCTCATATTGGTACTTTGAGGGACGACCTCGTAGTTCACGTCGCTGAGTCGCCTGACGATCTTGTACGGGCCAAAGTATCGGCGCAGTAATTTTTTCTGACAGCCCCTGATGACGGACGGGTGTCCACACCCAAACATAGTCGCCGGGTTCGTACTGGATGTGCCTTCGGCCACTGTTGTAACGGCGGGCGTCGGTACCTCTGGTTGCGGATGCGGTTGCGTGCAAGCTGTCGAGCTTCTTCGGCTTTCTGGATGATGTCGTCAGCGTTGTCACTCTTTGTGGTTCCGTTGTCTACCGGGAGCATGGCGTCTAAAGGTGTTGTTACGCAGCGCCCATAAACCATTCAAATGGTGTGAATCGGGTGGTTTCCTGCACGGCCGTATTGTATGCAAATGTCACGTATGGTAAAATTTGGTCCCATGACTTGTGCTCTACGTCAACGTACATGGAGATCATATCGGCCATAGTTCTGTTGAGGCGCTCGGTTAGTCCATTAGTTTGTGGGTGATAGGCCGTGGTTTTCCGATGATTGGTGTGGGTCAGCGTGACGATCTCTTGCATTAAGTCAGCAGTAAACGCAGTTCCTCGATCGGTTATTAAGATTGAAGGGGCCCCATGACGTAGTACGATTTCATGGACAAAAAACATCGCGACTTCTGTAGCAGTTCCACGGGGCACAGCTTTGGTTTCTGCGTACCTCGTTAGGTAGTCCGTTGCGACGACTATCCATTTGTTTCCTGTGGATGACGTAGGGAACGGACCGAGGAGGTCCATTCCCACCTGTTGAAACGGTGCTGGAGGAGGGTCCAGGGGTTGCAGAAGACCAGCAGGTTTCAAAGGTGGAACCTTGCGCCGTTGACAATCACGGCAGCTTCTCACGTAGCTGAACGGACGAGAATAGTTGTGGCCAGTAATACTTTTGACGTATGCGCGCTAACGTCCTGGCGAAGCCTAAGTGTCCGGCACACGGGTCGTCATGACACGCCTGCAGTACTTCTTCGCGCAGCGAAACCGGGACGACAAGAAGGAACGTTTCTTGGCTGTTTTCGGAGTTCTTTTTGTAGAGCACGTCGTTCCGGAGGCAGTAAGAAGTCAGACCGCGTGACATCGGTCGTGGGACAACAACGTCGGCTCCCTGAAGGTATCTAATGAGGGGAAGCAATTTCTAGCGAGGCGACATCAGTGAAGGCAGCAATTTGATGGAGGAAGGCGACAGCTGTGCCGTGCGGTAAGTGCTGGTATTCGTTGCTGAAGTTTGTCAGCAGGACTAATGAGCGTCTGTGCTGAAGCTGAACGAGGCCCCGTGCAATGCAGATGTTCCGCTCAAGCATTAACGGAATGTTTGCCTCGGATGCCCTCATAGCCGTCGAATGCGTCGCACGTTACCAGGGTCAGTAGGCTGCTTCTTGGCGGTACCGTTATGCTGTCTTCGACGATGCGCAAGGCGTGTTCGGTGGGATTCTCGTCGCCAGCGTCGCTTGCTATAGCTTTTGCCGTAGAGAACGTCACGCTCGATTTTTCCAGGTTAATTATGGCTCCATTCGCCTGTAGAAAGTCCATGCCGAGTATCAAGTCCCTCGAGCAGCTGGGCAGAATAATGAAGACCCCGACGTACGTAAATCCACAAATATTTACCCGAGCGGTGCATCTGCCCACAGGAATTAATAGATGCCCTCCAGCAGTACGGACATGCGACCCAGTCCACTGCGTAAAACTTTCTTTAACTTTGACGCAAGCTCTCTGCTCATAATCGAGCTGTCCGCACCAGTGTCAATTAAAGCAGTAACTTCTTCGTCGTCTATGGTAACCAGTATGTCTGACATTACCACTTGCCTTTGGGCACTGGAGTGCGACTGAACGTCGGTGCTTTGTCGTCGTTGTCGTCGTGATGGAGGATATCGAAGCGCTCGGCGTCAGCGGCCTCACCTCCGGAGGTCGCTGGACTCAGTTTTCCGGGTTTGCAGGGCTGGTGAACGACGCCTACGAGCGTCTCGATGAAATGAAGGACTTGGCGATCGGTATCGAGCAGGCGATGCAGAACGGGGCTCGTGCCTTCGCTGCTCGAATGAACTGTCGCGACTCGCGATGAAGTTCTCTATCTCCATCGGGCGCTGACCAGGTCGTGGACGAGGTGCACCTGGAGGGAACCCGCGGAGGCCCACTCGTCGATAGGGGCACATCCTGTAGACGTGGCCAGCCTCTCCGCAATGAAAACATAGGGGCCTGAGGTCAGGAGCCCGCCAAACGTCGCTTTTTCGGGCCTCGACTCCTCGATGGACGATGGACTGCGACGCCTGAACACTACTTCAGTCTGTTCGTAGGGGCGCATGACGTTTGAGGGCCGTACAGCGACGGTCGTCGTACGGCGTCCGCATAAGTCATTCGGACTGGCTCCCGCTGTTTGGTACCTCGTAGCGTTCGGAGCTTGGACGGCTTGCCTAATCTCGTCGCGCACTATCTCCGCCACAGAAATTCGGGCTGTCGGCGCGTCGGTTAGCTGCATTTTGGGAGCTCTTCTCTTACCACAGCCCTGATCAATTCGCGTAAGTCCTCGAGGTGTTTTCCGAGGTCATGCTAGAGGGGCTGTGTGAAAGTTCCATCACGTTGCGGTTGTATTGTCTGGCACGCTGTCGAAGGGCCCTTTCCATTGCTGTCGCTTCAGCAAGGAAGTCTGCAAGTGTTGTGGGCGGATTCCGAATAAGTCCAGCAAAGATCTCTTGCTCACACCTCGCATCAAATGTCGCACCTTCTTGTCTTCGGCCATTGAGGCATCCGCACGTCTGAACAGCCGAGCCATGTCTTCAGTATACGTGGTGACGCTCGTCGTTCGGGGCTTGGAATCTGCCTGTATTGCCAGCTCCGCTCGCTCCTTCCTGTCCATGTTGGAGTATGTGGCGACCAGCTGCTGTCGGAATTCGTGCCACGAAGTCAATGTCGTTTCATGGTTATGGAACCACGTCCTCGCGGAGTCTTGGAGCGCGAAGTACACGTTGCGCAACTTGCGGTCTTCGTTCCATCCGTTACATTCGGCGACCCGCTCGAAATGGTCTAGCCAATCTTCCACGTCTTCAGTAGCATCTCCGTGGAACGCAATCGGCGTCTGTGGCTGGTTGAAGATGATCTGCGCCGGCGAAACAGCCGCAGCAGCAGGAGGTGGGCTCAGGTTCATCGTCCGGATACGATCGGGCAACAGACCGTGCTCAGGTTGGAGCCCTTGAAGACGGCGGCTGGTGCTACGTGCACAGGAGTAATCTCTCCCGGACTACTCACTGGGGATGAGTCAGGGGTACGCTGCGTCTCCGGCAATGGTATCATATACCCAGCACCTCCACCAGTAAAATGTCACGAAGATAATTATAACGAGCTTGCCGAAAGAGAACAGCCTTCTTTTATGATGGCCGACACTCAAGCGAACGCGCGCACACCTGCGCCCTTCGTCATCTTCTCTCTGGCGATCTTGTGCCTGTAGTGGGCAGCTGACTTATCACGATCGGTGCCTGTAGTGGGCAGCTTACTTCGCGTCAATATGTTCAAGGCTTTGGGAATCAGCACCTTTTACTGTATACTCTACCACACTGTACTTTGTGCACGTTGTAAATAAACTTGACTTATCAGTTTCCTCATAGTGTACCGTGCTGCTCAATCGTTCCCATTTGCATGTGTTTTAGTCTACATAAACAATTAAGTTTGCTGTAATTTTCTGCCTTTATTATAGCAAACACCCGAAAAGTGCAAAAGAAAAGGCAGAACTCCGAAGTGAGGTAGCAAATGGTTGTGTCCTCATTTTGTACTCTAGAAAATACCTAATGTTATCTGCTGTTTTTAGTCTAAAGATGTCAAGACATTGTTTATTTCTGCTGCTAGTGAAAGAACACATCGAGTAGTTCTTATTAATCTAACTTTTTTTACTACTTATAAAACTGACAGTTGGGCGGGTTGGTGGGGTTCTCAACAACTACGGCCAATGCTGTCACTGACTCTAACCCTGCTTTACCTTTGATGCTGTCAAAATTTAGTGCTTTTTAATGCTGTAATCTTACTGTTATCAGTAAGTTAACAAGGTGAACTTACTGATAACAAAATTCCAAGGGATCTTTAGCCTACTTGGGATGACAATAAAAAACCCTAACATGTTTTGCAGACCAGGACTTGTTGCTGCTTTCTACACAAGCAATTTGATCAAAACAGGAACGAGGCCTAGGGTGGATATATTCTGGAGCATATCAAGAAGCATGTAGAAGGCACTGAGCAGCCTTTTTCGATGCTAATATGGCAATATATTCGCATGTATAGCGCTATTCAATGGCTAGGGGCAACACTCGTGGATCATTTAAATTGGTTAGGGGATTTATTAAAGGAAAGCGACAGGCGAAAGACCAACGCAGCTCCAAGAGAACAACGGTCTTGGCGCCAACAGCTCGTGATCTGTGTTCGCATCCTACATGTATGATAAGGCCTCTCTACGGCTTGCTTCCTGTTCTCTTCATTACAATAACCCCGGTGGCGAAGGGGAGCCACCCTGTTGACTCAAGGCGATGAACGATGAGAAGGTCGTGAGGCGGCTGATGTGAACCGTGTCGCGACCAAGACGGCGCTTGTCTGAGGAGGGGTGACTGGCTCAATGACATAAGTGACGGGAGACCGCACTCGTTGACGCGATATGGCCCATGGTACTTGGCAGCAAACTTGGGAGTGAAGCCAGGAGAGCTTATTTATTTTATTTATTTATTATTAATACTGTCGATTCCATCGAGGATCATAACAGAAGGGCATGTACATAGTTGTCTTACAATATAACTATAACAATTAATACAATATTTAGTTTACATACAATGGATTGACAATTAGCAAAGACAAACAGTATGGCTGGCAGAAATAAAAGCAATAAATCGTATTGTCACGTAGTAGTGACGTGAATAAACAGTCGTAAAACTGTGTATGATGAAACTTATTCTTTATTGGGCGAACCTGTGCCTACAAAAGCAAGCTACGCTCGAAGCACAACGAAAGCGGCGAACACAGTCTGCGATTGTCGAAATCTGATCAGCGGCGAAACGCGTCGGTCATCGAAGGTTCCAGATTAATCCCTGATGCCCGCGGGTCTTCCAGAAAGTTTTAGACAATTCGCGTCGGTCATACAATCAGATAACATAAGCATCGGTGAAAGCAGGCAGCGGAAAGCAGCATCGATAACGTTCTAGAAACTTCCGATACAGGCGCGCCCTGCGCCGAGCGATAACGTTTAACATTTGTTAGCCGGTGGAAAGCGGCCACCGGTGAAGATGAACATGTATGTGTCAATACCCTCCCCTTAAAAAGCATCGTCCCGATGCGACAAACACTAAAGCGAAAACAAAAACCACGCGTACAGAAAGGGACAAAAAACAAGGCAACAAAGGACCTAAGTTCGTTAGAGGGCGTAGAAAGGCTTAAGACGCACCACGTGGATGACTTCAGGTCGTGCGCGGCGCCGCTGTGATTGAAATACCGTCTGGCACGACCTCATAGTCCAGTGCGCCAATACGTCGGATGATCTTATATGGTCCGAAATAGCGACATAAGAGTTTTCGCTAAGTCCTCGTCGGCGTGTTGGAGTCCAGACCCAAACACGGTCTCCAGGCTGGTACTCAACGTAGCGTCGTCGAAGATTGTAGTGTCGGTTGTCGGTTTTCTGTCGACTTTCTTCGGCACGCTGCAAATATGTGGCAACGTCGAGATTTCTTCGTCGGAGGACATCCGGTAGCATGGTCAAGCGTTGTTGCCGGTTTCCTTCCGTACACCAGGTTGAACGCTCCATGTGCGTCGTTCTTGCATGGCCGTGTTGTATGCGAAGGTCACGTACAGAAGGATGGCATCCCACGTCGTGTGTTCGACGTCGACGTACATTGCTAGCATGTCGGCGATGGTCTTATTTAGGCGCTCGGTGAGGCCATTCGTCTGCGGGTGGTAGGTGTGGTCCGGCGATGGCTTGTCTCGCTGTAGCGCCGGATGGCTTGAGTTAGTTCAGCGTGAAGGCCGTACTCTGTCGGTGATGAGGACTCTGGGGCACCGTGACGCAGACGGATGTTCTCAACGAAGAATAGGGCTACCCGGCAGCACTGCCTTGTGCAAGGCTTTTGTTGGCGTAGCGGGTGAAGTAGTCCTTAGCTACGATGATCATTTATTCCTGGACGCAACATCGGAAAAGCCCCAGTAATCCATTCCGATCTGCTGGAACGGTCGGCGAGTGGTTCGATCGACTGTAGAAGTTCCGCTGGCTTTGCGGCGGTGTTTGAGTCGCTGACAGTCTCGGCATGTCCTTCGTAATGGGCAACGTCGGCAGAGAGGCGAGGCCAGTAGTATTTTTCTTGTATCCTTGCGAGCGTGCGGAAAAACCGAGGTGTCCAGCCGTTGGGTCGTCATGGAGAGCTGCAGAACCTCTTGGACGCAATGCTGAGGGTAATGTAGTCAAGAGTTCGACGGAATACCGTCTGGTCAGGTAAAGCATAGTTATTCGTGAAGCAGGTCACTGACCAAGGTCAAAATAAATAAAATGACGTTTCGGGATCCGTACGGGTCCCTTGTTCACAATGGAATGGCGGCTGAGCAAAAGTTCTTAAGTAGTGTTGAGCGCATGACGCAAAGTCCGGGAGTACACGTGATTTAAGTGCCAGATGATCTGTTAATAGTATGACTTGTCGTTTGAATTATTAGCGATTCAAGATTGAGCCTTGTTGCATGTTTCTTCTCTGTGGCCAAGATGCGCGCGTTGTCCCAGTTTATCGCGTGGCCCGTCTTCCGGCGTGCTCTGCGAGGGCATTTGTCACTGTGTGGCCTTGGCGACGTCCATTCTTGTGCTGCTTGAGGGCCTGCAGAAATTTCCGCTTTCACCGATAACAGATTCACAATCGGCGCACGGAATCTTGTAAACAACGCCGGGAAACGTTCCGAGGGAGAGGATCCTCACGTTCACAGGTCACCTTTGGTTTGCTCGCAGGCACATCGCGATCTGTACGCCGTGTTCCGAAAGACAGCGCTAGAGCTTCGCTCACCCCCGAAGTACGGGACAGCGGCGCGCTTTTTCTTGGGGCTTCAGCATCCGTGGCTTTTTTCTGTTAGGCTTATCTTCATCAGGGATTTTGCCGTCTTCCGAAAAAATGCCTGGGGTACCCATTCCTCGTTAGTTCGGATTCAATGATCTCAAGCTCCTCTGCAGCTGCTGTATCGGAACAGGTGCGAGAGGGCCGTTCAACTAAAGACGACCACTGAGCGTTTGTGACCATCGATAACCGACTCGAAGCCGAGGTATCTGCCAGAGTGAGTTGGCTTTCGGTACACGATAAGCTGAGGCCGGTGGGAGTACGTTTTACCAGTGGCGTCCAAGAAAGGCAGGCAACCGTCTTTTTCTTCCACCGTAAACTTGATGGACGACTCGACGCTATTTAGGCAGTCAAGGAAACGTTGCATGTCCTTCTTGTCTATGACGCAGAAGCAATCATCAACGTTATCTCAAGAAGACTTTTGGTCTGGGCTGAAATGACTCCAAGGCCTGGCTTCAAGTGCTTCCATGGTTAAGTTTGCCGTCGTGACTGAACTGGATGCTCCCATAGCGGTACCAAAAACTTGCTTGTAGAATGCGCCATTGTACGAGAAGTACGTGTTGGACAAGCAAAACCGTAATAAGGCGCAGAGCTCAGTGACGTCCAACGATGTGCGATCTTGCAAAGTCGGGTCGCCGTGGAGCAAGCGTCTCGAGGTTTCTACGGCAAGATCGACCGGAATGCTTGTGAACAGGGAGCATACGTCGAACGACACGATACTTCATCTTCATCCACGCTGATGCCTTTCACCTTACTTATGAAGTCGCTTGTGTTCCGGAGGTGAGTTTCCGTCTTGCCTGCGAGGGGAGCTAGGATCCTATGAAGGTACCTTGAGAGGCGGTTCAGGGGCGACCTCGTGAAGTCGACGATGGGCCTAAGAGGCGTCTCGTTCTTGTGGATTTTTGGCAATCCGTAGATGGCGGGAGCAGAACCATTCGTGCAGAGAAGTTGATAGTATAGCCTCTTCTCTGACGCCGGACGTCCCAGGAAGATGTCCGATAGAAGCTTTGCAAACATGTTTGAACTTTTGGGGTCGGATCCTTGTTAACCTGGGCGTACGTCGTGGTTTCCTCAAGTATCTTCTCCATTTTCGACTGGTATGCCGAACGGTCGAGCACCACCGTGACGTTACCCTTGTCGGCAGGGAACGGCAATCCTCTTGTTTTGGCGTAAGGCCTTGACCGCTTTTCGCTCGTCTTCCGATAGAGCTTGCTGAGCGCCAGACTTTCGAATCCTCGAGAGTATACCTATTGCTCTTGTGCGGATTTCGTCTTGCATATCTTTTTCAACAAGGCCTATCACACCTTCGACCGCGCACACGACCTTCCGGGTGTCCGGTTGCTTGCCTTGGTTAAAGTTAAGGCCTCGACCTAGAACTTTCTCTTCCACAGTAGTTAGCTTGTAGGAAGACATGTTTCTGACCTCGAAGCTGGGTGCCGATTGTTTCAGGCCTTTTTCCAGCAAGGCATTCAGCTCCTCTCTTGTGACACTTCCTGCTTTTCCATTCTTCGTCGCGTTTCCTGGTTGGCAACAAGGTGTAATTCAGGACGACCTCCGGCATAATAAATTCCAACTGCCGCGCAGCGAAGAAAACCCGAGTCTCGAGGTTCTTCACGTGCGCTTGCAGTCTTCTATGCGTGCTTGAAGAAGCTGCCGTTCCGCTCTCGAGATCACTTGATGGCCGAAAGCCAATTTCACAGGGTGCTTTAACCGCAATGATTTTGGGATATTTTGGGATGAGCCAGACCAAAAGTCTTCTTGAGATACGTTGATGATTGCTTCTGCGTCATAGACAAGAGGACATGCAACGTTTCCTTGACTGCCTAAATAGCGTCGAGTCGTCCATCAGTTTACGGTGGAAGAAGAAAGACGGTTTGCCTGCCTTTCTTGGACGCACTGGTAAAACGTACTCCCACCGGCCTCAGCTTCAGCGTGTACCGAAAGCCAACTCACTCTGGCAGATACCTCGGCTTCGAGTCGGTTCATCCGATGGTCCACAAACGCTCAGTGGTCCGTTCTTTAGTTGAACGGGCCTCTCGCACCTGTTCCGATACAAGCAGCCTGCAAGAGGAGCTTGAGATCATTGAATCCGAACTAACGAGGAATGGGTACCCCAGGCATTTTATTCGGAAGACGGCAAAATCCCTGATGAAGAATAAGCCTACAGAAACACAAGCCACGGATGCTGAAGCCCCAAGAAAAAAGCGCGCCGCTGTCCCGTACATTCGAGGGGTGAGCGAAGCTCTAGCGCATGTCTTTCGGAAACACGGCGTACAGATCGCGCATGTGCCTGCGAGCAAACTCAAAGGTGACCTGATGAACGTGAAGGATCCTCTCCCTCGGGAACGTTTCCCTGGCGTTGTTTACAAGATTCCGTGCGCCGATTGTGAATCTGTGTATATCGGTGAAAGCGGAAATTTCTGCAGGCGCCTCAAGCAGCACAAGAATGACGTCGCCAAAGGCCACACAGTGACAAATGCCCTCGCAGAACACGCCGAGAAGACGGGCCACGCGATAAACTGGGACAACGCGCATCTTGGCCACAGAGAAGAACATGACAACAAGGCTCAATCTTGAATCGCTAATAATTCAAACGACAAGTCATACTATTAACAGATCATCTGGCACTTTAAATCACGTGTACTCCCGGACTTTGCGTCATGCGCTCAACACTACTTAAGAACCTTTTGCTCAGCCGCCATTCCATTGTGAACAAGGGACCCGTACGGATCCCGAAACGTCATTTTATTTTTATTTTGACCTTGGTCAGTGACCTGCTTCACGAATAACTATGCTTTTACCTGACCAGACGGTATTCCGTCGAACTCTTGACTACATTGCCCTCCGCCACAAGTATGGACAACCGGCTATCACTGGGATTCGACAGTTCTTGAGCGCATCGACACGACTGGCAGCCTTCAAGATGCATCTTCGTTTCAACCTAACCTGTAAGTCAAAACAGCTCATCCCAAAATCATTGCGGTTAAAGCACCCTGTGAAATCGGCTTTCGGCCATCAAGTGATCTCGAGAGCGGAACGGCAGCTTCTTCAAGCACGCATAGAAGACTGCAAGCGCACCGTGAAGAACCTCGAGACTCGGGTTTTCTTCGCTGCGCGGCAGTTGGAATTTATTATGCCGGAGGTCGTCCCTGAATTACACCTTGTTGCCAACCAGGAAACGCGACGAAGAATGGAAAAGCAGGAAGTGTCACAAGAGAGGAAGCTGAATGCCTTGCTGGAAAAAGGCCTGGAACAATCGGCACCCAGCTTCGAGGTCAGAAACATGTCTTCCTACAAGCTAAGTACTGCGGAAGAGAAAGTTCTAGGTCGAGGCCTTAACTTTAACCAAGGCAAGCAACCGGACACCCGGAAGGTCGTGTGTGCGGTCGAAGGTGCGATAGGCCTTGTTGAAAAAGATATGCAAGACGAAATCCGCACAAGAGCAATAGGTATACTCTCGAGGATTCGAAAGTCTGGCGCTCAGCAAGCTCTATCGGAAGACGAGCGAAAAGCGGTCAAGGCCTTACGCCAAAACAAGAGGATTGCCGTTCTCCCTGCCGACAAGGGTAACGTCACGGTGGTGCTCGACCGTTCGGCATACCAGTCGAAAATGGAGAAGATACTTGAGGAAACCACGACGTACGCCCAGGTTAACAAGGATCCGACCCCAAAAGTTCAAACATGTTTGCAAAAGCTTCTATCGGACATCTTCCTGGGACGTCCGGCGTCAGAGAAGAGGCTATACTATCAACTTCTCTGCACGAATGGTTCTGCTCCGCCATCTACGGATTGCCAAAAATCCACAAGAACGAGACGCCTCTTAGGCCCATCGTCGACTTCACGAGGTCGCCCCTGAACCGCCTCTCAAGGTACCTTCATAGGATCCTAGCTCCCCTCGCAGGCAAGACGGAAACTCACCTCCGGAACACAAGCGACTTCATAAGTAAGGTGAAAGGCATCAGCGTGGATGAAGACGAAGTAATCGTGTCGTTCGACGTATGCTCCCTGTTCACAAGCATTCCGGTCGATCTTGCCGTAGAAACCTCGAGACGCTTGCTCCACGGCAACCCGACTTTGCAATATCGCACATCGTTGGACGTCACTGAGCTCTGCGCCTTATTACGGTTTTGCTTGTCCAACACGTACTTCTCGTACAATGGCGCATTCTACAAGCAAGTTTTTGGTACCGCTATGGGAGCATCCATTTCAGTCACGACGGCAAACTTAACCATGGAAGCACTTGAAGCCAGGGCCTTGGAGTCATTTCAGCCCAGACCAAAAGTCTTCTTGAGATACGTTGATGATTGCTTCTGCGTCATAGACAAGAAGGACATGCAACGTTTCCTTGACTGCCTAAATAGCGTCGAGTCGTCCATCAAGTTTACGGTGGAAGAAGAAAAAGACGGTTGCCTGCCTTTCTTGGACACACTGGTAAAACGTACTCCCACCGGCCTCAGCTTCAGCGTGTACCGAAAGCCAACTCACTCTGGCAGATACCTCGGCTTCGAGTCGGTTCATCCGATGGTCCACAAACGCTCAGTGGTCCGTTCTTTAGTTGAACGGGCCTCTCGCACCTGTTCCGATACAAGCAGCCTGCAAGAGGAGCTTGAGATCATTGAATCCGAACTAACGAGGAATGGGTACCCCAGGCATTTTATTCGGAAGACGGCAAAATCCCTGATGAAGAATAAGCCTACAGAAACACAAGCCACGGATGCTGAAGCCCCAAGAAAAAAGCGCGCCGCTGTCCCGTACATTCGAGGGGTGAGCGAAGCTCTAGCGCGTGTCTTTCGGAAACACGGCGTACAGATCGCGCATGTGCCTGCGAGCAAACTCAAAGGTGACCTGATGAACGTGAAGGATCCTCTCCCTCGGGAACGTTTCCCTGGCGTTGTTTACAAGATTCCGTGCGCCGATTGTGAATCTGTGTATATCGGTGAAAGCGGAAATTTCTGCAGGCGCCTCAAGCAGCACAAGAATGACGTCGCCAAAGGCCACACAGTGACAAATGCCCTCGCAGAGCACGCCGAGAGACGGGCCACGCAATAAACTGGGACAACGCGCGCATCTTGGCCATAGAGAAGAACATGACAACAAGGCTCAATCTTGAATCGCTAATAATTCAAACGACAAGTCATACTATTAACAGATCATCTGGCACTTTAAATCACGTGTACTCCCGGACTTTGCGTCATGCGCTCAACACTACTTAAGAACCTTTTGCTCAGCCGCCATTCCATTGTGAACGAGGGACCCGTACGGATCCCGAAACGTCATTTTATTTTTATTTTGACCTTGGTCAGTGACCTGCTTCACGAATAACAATGCTGAGGGTACCACGAGGTGTCGCCTGAGGGTACCTGAGGGTCGCCCAGCACAGTTACCAAAGGAAGACGAACATTTGGCGCGCCCCCGACCACCACCCGCTCTGCTATCACTTCGGGGAAGCCGCCATGTCTACTGCCGATGCCCATACCGCGAGATGGGCCTACGAGGGTGAACGACCGCGCGTCATCGCCGACTACCTCGTCGGAGCCCAGTGGCAAACCACGACGACCGTCACGCTCGCCGTCACCAGGCCGCTACATCTCGCCACATCGCCGCCTGTATGCCTGCCCACTCGGGCCGATCTCCCAGCCCATACCCGGAAACTAAAAGCAGCAACGATGGAGGTGCGGTTGCTGTACGACGCAATTGCGAAGATCCTCCGCCGCCGCCGCCGCCGCCGATTCGTGAATCATCACGACGAGATATCAGCACGCCGCCTAGCAACAGCCTTGACACACATCGCCGCCGAACGAAGACCTTCCGACGCGACGTAGCAGCAGCAGAGAAAGCCGACGCAGCCGTGATCCGACGCCACAAATTAACCGCTTACGCCAGACGCCGGTCTACCGATCTAGACGTGCTCATCGATGGTCATAACGTCACCGCTCTCTCGTCGACACTGGCGCCGACTATTCAGTTTCAGTGGCGCGTTCGCCGCCAAGTTAAAGACGGTGAAGACGGCCTGGCAAGGACCCGATATACAGACAGCGGGAGGTCACCTAATAACGCCGGCTGGAATCTGCACAGCGCGAGTCACGGTAAACAACCGCACTTAACCGGCGAGCTTCATAATCCGCAGCACTGCTCCAGGGACGTCTCCTAGGCATGGACTTTCTACACCAAACATGGTGCAGTCATCGACTTAAGGTCCAAGTCGATAACGCTTTCAACACATAAGCGATACCGCCGGATACAAGCATCAGTTACCATGCCTTGAAATGTGCTTGAAGAACAAGTCACCGTGCCCGCCTCGCTCAAGCGTAATGATTTCCGTCGGTACCGAAGTGTCTGCAGACAGGAGGGGCGCCATCGAGGGCGATCATCACTTACTGCTCGACCGTGAAATTTGTGTCGCTAGAGGCATAGGTGAACTACGGGAAGGGAAAGCAAGAGTGATGCTCACGAACTTCAGCCACGAATATAAGCACATTAACAAAGGCACCACGGTCGCCTACATCGACGAAATAGTACAAGCCAGCAGTGCTTTCGCCTTCACGGATTCTAGTGCACCTTCAACGACGACTGTAGTACCTGAACCAACTTTCGACGTCAATCAGAACCTTCCCAATCATAAGAAAGAACAGCTAAAAGCTCTGCTCCTGCAATACAGGATATTTCTCGTCGTCGTCAAAAGTTCGACAAACCCCGGTCGCCAAGCACCGCATTATAACCGACGAAGATGTCCGCCCACTCCGTCAGAGCCCGTACGAGTTTCGGCGCGCGAACGCGAGGCCATAAGGCAAAAGTCACCGAAATGCTACGCGACGACATCATCCAGCCGTTCCAAGAGTCCGTGGGCGGGACCCACGTGGTGGTTTAGTGAAGAAGAAGGATGGAACCCTACGTTTCTGCGTCGATTATCGTCGCCTCAACAAGATCACGAAGAAGGACGTATTACCCCCTCCCACGGATTGACGACGCCTTGGATCGACTCTACAGCGCAAAGTATTTTTCGTCGATGGACCTCAAAACCGGCTACTGGCAAATCGAAGTCGACGAGAGGGACCGGGAGAAGACTGCCTTATAACACCCGAGCGACGTGTTCGAGTTCAAGGTCATGCCGTTGGTCTTTGCTCGGCACCTGCGACTTTCCAACGCGTCATGGATACAGTACTGGCAGGCTTGAAGTGGCAGTACTTGCCTCGGTCTATTTGGATGACGTCGTTGTGTTTGCCTCAAGCTTCGAAGAACACCTGCGGCGCCTGGAAACAGTTCTTCAAGCAATCAAACCTCCGGACTCATGTTAAAGCCGTAAAGTGCCGCTTCGCATATGAGGAGCTCTTTGTTTTGGGGCCACGTCATCAACAAGTCTGGAGTGCGCCCCGACCCTCAGAAAACTGCGGCCATCTCCAACTTTCCCTCCGCCCGCTGACAAGAAGGCAGTGCATAGATTTCTTGGACTGTGCGCCTATTACAGGCGCTTCGTCAAGAATTTTTCACCGGATCGCTGAGCCACTGACGTATCTCACGAAGGCCGACGTTGAATTCAAGTGGGAGACGCCGCAAAGTCAAAGCATTCGAAGAACTGAAGCGACGCCTGCAATCGCCGCCAATACTTGCGCATTTCGCTGAAAACGCCAATACCGAAGTCCACACCGACGCAAGCAGCGTAGGACTCGGCGCCGTGCTTGTGCAGAGGACTGACGGACTAGAAAGGGTTGTAAGTTACGCTAGCCGGTCGCTATCGAAGGCAGAAGCAAATTATTCCACAACAGAAAAGGAGTGCCTCGCCATCATCTGGGCTACATCAAAGTTTCGCCCCTACCTCTATGGCAGGCCCTTTAAAGTTGTGAGCGACCACCACGCCTTGTGTTGGCTAGCTAACTTGAAGGATCCTTCAGGTCGCCTCGCACGCTGGAGCCTGAGACTTCAAGCATTCGACATCACCGTCGTTTACAAGTCCGGGCGAAAGCACTCTGATGCCGATTGTTTGTCTCGCGCCCCCGTCGAACCGCCGCCACAAGACGACCGGGATGACGACACTTTCTTGGGACCCATCAGTGCCGACGAATTGTGCCGACGAAAGGCAAGACCGTCATTGTGCCGAAGGTGTTCAGGCGAGGATTGGCGTCGTTTTTCTTGCAAAACGACATTCTCCTAAAGAAGAACTTCCCGCCTCTCCGAGCCAACTACCTCCTCGTGGTACCCTCAGCATTGCGTCCAGAGGTTCTGCAAGCTCTCCATGACGACCAACGGCTGGACATCTCGGTTTTCACGCACTCTCGCGAGGATACAAGAAAAATATTATGGCCTCGCCTCTCTGCCGCGTCGCCCATTACGTAAGGACATGCCGAGACTTCGGCGACGCAAAACACCGCGACAAGGCCAGCGGACTTCTAAGGCAATCGAGCCACCTCGCCGACCGTTCCAGCAGATCGGGATGGACTACTGGGGCCTTTTCCGACGTCGACGTCCGGGAATAAATGGATCGTCGTCGCTACGGACTACCTCATCCGCTACGCCGAAGCAAAAGCCTTGCCCAAAGGCAGTGCTGCCGAGGTAGCCCGATTCTTCGTTGAGAACTCCTCCTGCGTCACGGTGCCCCAGAAGTCCTCATCACGACAGAGCACGGCCTTACGGCAGAACTAACTCAAGCCATCCTGAGGTACAGGCAGACAAGCCATCGCCGCACCACCGCCTACCACCCGCAGACGAATGGCCCTCACCGAGCGCCTAAATAAGACCATCGCCGACCTGCTGGCAATGTACAGCAACACAAGACGTGGGATGCCAATCCTTCCGTACGTGACCTTCACATACAAACACGGCCGTGCAAGAAACGACCGCACATGGCGCCGTTCAACCTGGTCTATGGAAGGAACCCGGCAAAGGCCTTGACGCCATGCTACCAGACGTCGCTGACGAAGAAAATCTGACGTTGCCACTTATTGCAGCGTGCCGAAGAAGGCGATAGCTCGCCCGCCTGCGCATCAAGAAACCAGCAGAAACCGACAGCCGACACTACAATCTACGACGACGCTACGTCGAGTACCAGCCCGGCGACCGTGTTTGGGTCTGGACTCCGATACGCCGACGAGGACTTAGCGAGAAAACTGTTGCGTCGCTATTTCGGACCATATAAGATATCCGACGTATTGGCGCACCGGACTATGAGGTTGTGCCAGACGGCATTTCGCAATCACAGCGGCGTCGGGCACGACCTGAAGTCATCCATGTGGTGCGTCTTAAACCTTCCTACGCCCGCTGATGACGTTAGGTACATTGTTTACTTTGTTATTTGTTTTTTTTTATGTTGTTACGTATATTTTGTTTTCCGCTTTCGTGTTTGTAGCATCGGGACGATGCTTTTTAAGGGGAGGGTTATTGACACGATACATGTTTATCTTTCACCGGTGGCCGCTTTTCACCGGCTAACAAATGTTAAACGTTATCGCTCGGCGCAGGACGCGCCTGTATCGGAAGTTTCTAGAACGTTATCGATGCGTCTTTCCGTTGCCTGTTTTCACCGACGCTTATGTTATCTGATTGTGTGACCGGCGCGAATTGTCTAGAACTTTCTGGAAGACACGCGTGGCATCAGGGATTAATCTGGAACCTTCGATGACTCAGGTATAAAAGCCGACGCGCTTCGCCGCTGATCAGATTTTCGACGATCGCCGACTGTGTTCTCCGCTATCGTTGTGCTTTGAGTGTACCTTGCTTTTGTGGGGCACAGGTTCGCCCAATAAACAACCAGTTTCGTCGTACACAGTTTTACGACTGTTACTTTAGCGTCACTACTACGTGACAGTATGATGCCGGAACGGTCCCACAGTTGCAACGGAACTGCGGGGTTACCAATGCATTGGGTTCTATGGGAGCTGTGCCGGGACCGGCCGAAACGACGTAACAGCCTGGAAAACGCAGCCCCCGGGAACATAACAGCGGGGTTCTACTGTAACACTATACGAAGCTACGACGCCATCGTGATGCTTGCTCTTCGTTTTCCCATGCCTCGCGCTTGTGCGAAACGACATGCGTCCACGCATCCGGTGCCTAGTGTGACATTCCAAAAATGAGTGCTTCGACGAAACGGAAAACGGGTGCGCGTTGCAATTGAGGGCGAGTTAGAATCGAGTAACACGGTAAGCGTTTCTTTTAGAATTTTCGTGCCGAACCTGCATATAACGAAATGCTCTTTATAACGAAGTTTTTTCGGGAATTTGTCAATTTCTTTATATCCAGGTTAACTGTAGTGTTCTAGTAGTTGACAGACTGTACATGTTAGTGAGCTTGTCCTGTAGTTAGAGAGTTCTGTTTTGCTTCCTGATTGATGAATTGGTTTTTACTTTAGCTGTTTTCCAATCTTTAGGGAGGGCGCCTGAGGACAGTGATTTGTTAAAATTATTAATAAATACTTGGCCATCCAGCTAGCGTATCTGCGAAGGAATGGATTTGGTATACTATCAGGTCCAGGTAATTTCTTTGGGTCTAAGTTCAGTAGTAGGTTAAGTATGCCTGTTTCGGTTAGTGTAAGCGGCTCTAGTGGCTCATTGTAATAGAGCCTGCTTGTGGTATTGTGCCGTCATCCTCTGTGAAAACGGAGCAGAAGTCATTAAGCAAGTTAGCAAAGTTGTTTTCTTCATTTGAGGCTCCGTTGTCGTTATGATTCTATGGGTTATGTAGTTCCAAAACTTAGTTGGAGCAGTTTTTCAAAAAATTTGTCCGTGTATTAGAGAAGTAGAACTGTTTGGCTGTCATAATTTTTGATTTCATACATTGGATAGCTGCGCAGAGATCGTGATGTGTGAACTTGAATGGTTTAGTTTTCAGCAATTTTCGCATTCGGCTTACTTTATGTTTGGCATGAATAACGTCGCGAGTTATCCATGGATTACGCTTACCAAGTTTCTTTCTTCTAGTTGGTATGTAATTGGATATACAGTGAGATATAATCATTTTAAACGCGAGCCACAAGGTATCGATGTCTGTACTGCTGTTAAGTGAAAGTGCAGGAATGAGTCGTATTCATCAATTAGGTAATCAAGTATACTAGTGTCGTTAGCTTTACTGTAGTCTGGGTACGCGACAATTTGCTGAGGAATAACAGTGTCATGAAGGGGTATAATGCAAAGGTGATCTTGTGATCAGAAATGCCATCTAGTAAACATAATTTAGTTTCATTTATAAAGTGATTGCTGAGGAATAATAAATCTACCGTATTTACATGATTGTAAATCGACCCCCCAAAATTTCATGTCTCAAAAAAAAAGGGGGGGGGGGGGTAGAACAACCACGCGAGTGCATTCACACAATTGAAATTTATTGATGAGGTTGCTAAGACTACTCATCGTCACTAGAGTCGACCTCACTGGCACTGTTGCCGTCATAGCTGCTGCGGGTCCCACAGCACGTCCGTCATCAAGTGCGAGTCCACACTTCGCGAACGACTGCACCACGACATCGGGCGGTACAGCCGCCCATGCAGAGAGGACCCACCCGCACACAGTAGCCAGGGAGGCCAAATTTCCTCACGCTGAAGCCGCCACTGCCGCACCACACGTTCACCGACTCCCAAATTTGCGTCCCGCTGCGCAGTTGTTAGTTTCCGCGGCATGGAGGATAGCAGCCCGTTTGAACGCTGCTGTGAACGAGCGCCGAAAGTTCTTGGCACTCATGACAGGCGCGACGATTCAGCACAACAGCAGAAGTGACAGATGAGTGCGGCCGTCGAAAACAATCGTATCTCAAAAAAAAGCTCTTCCACCAACTACTAATACCCCCCAAACGACGGCTCTTCCGCCACTACCATACCCCCTAACGGCGGCTCTTCCGCCAACTACCAATACCCCGCAAACGGCGGCTCTTCCGCCAACTACCAATACCCCCCAAACGGCGGCTCTTCCATGATCGATGCTCCCACAAGAGCCATGCGCTCGTGGTGCGCGCAATGTGGTGCGCGCAATGAAAATCTATGCAATACGGTAAATTAATACGCTACGCTTCTACCGTAACCATGGAAACGTAGGTGCAAAGTTGTAACCACACCGTAGTGCCCCTGATTTCTCGTTTTTCTTGCCGCTACTAGCGGTACACGGTTCGGTTTAGATTTTAAGTCGACCCCCCAACATTGGATTGTCAAATTTGAAAAAATGGGTCGACCTACAATCATGTAAATACGTAGTATGGAACAGCTGGATCCCTGTACACGTGTAGGTTCAGTTATAATTTGAGTGAGGTTGATCGATAACATAAATCAAATAATACATCCGCACAGGGTGAGTAATGCTGCATTGTGTGCCAGTTCACTTCGGGAACATTAAAATCACCTGCGATTATTAATCTTGACCCTGATGCATATTGCTCCATGTATTCATGCAACTGGCACAATGTGTCGAGGCCTGAAGAAGTACTGCGATAAAAGCAGCCCACGACTACAGTGCGAGACGCGAGACACAGCTTACAAAAGATAGCCTCAATGTCCGCAACATCGGGTAACACTGAAAACAGGATTCCTTTCTTTACTAGAATGGCCACGCCTCCGCCTCGTGTCGTCCGGTCTTTTCAGATGATGGCGTAGTTGGGAGGGACTATCTCAAGATCTTTAATATCAGCTGTTAGCCAAGTTTCTGTTAGTGTTAGAAAGTCTGGTTCATATTGTCACGGGGATTCACAAGTACACTGGAGAGACAACATTTACAGGCTGCTGCTACCACAGAATGGCTGACATCATCTCACAAGGCATGTCCCATCTTCTTCCTCTTCGCGTAGCACAGCGGTCTTTAATGGCAGGCTCATACGCAATGCCTCGTAACATCACCTCCGGCGGACTGAGCGCCGTCACGGCGCCTTCTAAAATGAGTCGGCACTGCTGGTGTAGTAGGGTTTTAGCCGCGACACATGGACAACGTCAGCAGCAGACGCAAAAGAAGAAGATGGGCAATCTTGGAGCGGAGTGATGAGGTAGTCAACATCGTTGAGCTTGCGGCGAACCTTGTAGGGTCCTGTGTAGCGAGGGAGGAGCTTCTCGCACAGGCCTTGGCATCGAGACGGCGTCCAGAGTAGGACCAGAGATTCGGGAGGGTACTCTACTTCGCGGTGCTGGCTATCATAGCGCTCTTTTTGGGAGGCCTGCGACGCACACAGTCTAGTGTGAGCAACCTGGCGAGCCATTCTGGCTCGAGAGAGGACGTCTTGAGCATATGCAGTTGGTACGGATGGATCAGCAGGAAGGAGCGTCTCGAAGGGCAACGCAGGGTTGTGGCCGTACAGGAGAAAGAACGGCGAATAGCCGGCAGTGTCATGTCGGGACGAGTTGTAGGCAAAAGTAACGTAGGGTAGGGTGGCGTCCCAATCGCGGTGATCAGTAGAGACGTACATGGACAGTATATCCGTGAGAGTTCGGTTGAGCCGCTCGGTAAGGCCGTTGGTCTGTGGATGATAGGCTGTCGTAAGGCGATGTTCAGTAGAGCAGCTACGCAGAATTTCGTCAATGACCTTTGCAAGGAAACAGCGTCCACGATCCGTAAGAAGCTGATGCGGAGCTCCGTGTCAAAGAATGACGTCATTGAGCAGAAAGTCTGCAACGTCGGTAGCGCAGCTACTGGGCATGGCGCGCGTGATGGCATATCTGGTGGCGTAGTCCGTTGCGACGGCAATCCATTTGTTGCCGGATACGGACGTAGGGAAAGGTCCGAGCAAGTCAAGGCCGATGCGGAAGAAAGGCTCCGGTGGAATGTTGACAGGTTGAAGCAGGCCAGCATGAGGAAGAGCAGGATGTTTGAGGCGTTGACAGCGTTCGCAGGCAGCAACGTATCGGCGCACCGAACGATATAAGCCAGGCCAAAAGAACCGCTGTCGCACGCGGTCGTAGGTGCGTGAAATGCTGAGGTGTCCGGCAGTTGGAGCCTATTTTGTTTAAGGCACGATAGTCGACGCAAAATCTCCAGCTGCCATCCTTCTTTTTGACCAAGACGACAGGTGACGCCCACGGACTTGAGGAAGCCTCTATGACGTCTTTGGAGAGCATCTTGTCGACTTCTCGTTGTATGACCTGGCGTTCGGAATGGGACACACGATAGGGTCGCCATCTGATAGGAATAGCATCTCCGGTATGTATTCGATGACGTACAAGAGACGTTTGACCGAGAGGGCGGTCATCGAAGTCGAAGATATCCCTATAGGTCGTTAGGAGGTGGTGGAGTTCCGTGGCTTGACAAGTCGGAAGATCAGGGGCAATCATCGTGGTAATTTCGTCGGGGAGTGGACTTGCCGGACCGCTTGCGAGAAAGGAGGAACAAGTGTCCGCGTCTAGTGCCGCGATGTCGCATTCATCAAGCGCAGACACGTTGGCCACTGAGACGCCTTGCGGGGAGAGCTTGAGTCGAGTTGCTGAAGTTCAGAAGTGGGAGCCGGACGTGGTTGCCGACAACAGTCACGAGGGTGTGTGGCACAGCAATATTTCTGGTCAACAGTACTTCAACTAGTGGAGACACTTTGTAGTCGCCGTCTGGAACTGGGGATGCTGTCGTCAAGGAAACACACGTGGCGGCTTGCGGTGCCAAGCGAACATAATCGACAGAGCATAAGCGGTGAGACAGTAAATCTGGAACATCCGCCAGTTGAGGAAGCTCAAGTTGAAGGAGAGCCGGTTGCACAGTCAATGAGAGCGGCATGGGCCGACAAGAAATCAAGTCCGAGATTGACGTCGTTGGGGCATTGCTCGAGAACCGTAAACAAAACAGATATCTGGTGACCGGCGATGGTGATGCGAGCTGTGCACATTCCGATGACTACGGGACTTCTTCCATCAGCGACGCGAATAATACCAGTAGCGGCGAGGGTAAGTACTTTCTTAAGGCAACGACGAAGGTGATTACTCATCACGGATATTTGTGCCCCAGTATCGACGAGTGTGCGAACAGTTAAGCCGTCAACGTCAACGTCGATCAAGTTTCGTCGTGTCGGCAATACGAGGAGAGGATTTGAGGTGGAAGTCGAAGATGCAGCGTCACCTCTAAGAGCTGCATTCCTTAGTTTCCCTGTGGAAGGTTGAGCGGCGATGTCGGACGTCGTCGTAGAGGCGAAGGAGACGATGGCCGACGCGCTGGCGGCGAACGGGACTGATGACCTCGGGGCGACGGGGAACGGCTGTGCGGCGTAGGGGTGGCATCGACGTTGTATGGCTCAAAAGGCTGGAAGCGGTGGTAGCTATCAGTGTTGCATGGTTGGTATGGCTGAGCGGGCTGAGAACGGCGGTAGTTGTCGGTGTGGCTAGCAGTGTCATCCCGGGTTAACGGCGACACCCAATGGTTGTTGCAATGGCGCGCAACGTGACCGATACGGCGGCAGTGGAAGCAATCGGCCGGTCATCTGCCGTCCGCCATTCAGCCGGATTACGAGAGCGCAGATAAAACCGTTGTTCCTGGGGCGGTGATCTCGGGCGAGGCGGCGACCTAGGGCGAAAGTCAATTGTCCGAGACTGAGCAACGGTGCAGTCGGCGAAACCCAAGTTGCCAAGTTCCTCCCGCACAATGGACTGGACCAGGGAAACGGCCGGCACGTGAAAATCGCCGTGGCCGTTGTTGGGGAGAGCAGGAGCAATAGCTTCGATTTCATGACGGACGATTCGTGTAATTTCCGACGGTGGCGACGACTGCAGACGAGAGGCCTGTCCGTCTTCGCATGATGACATCGGGGTGGTGTTCGGTAGCCGAGCGAATGACCTCGCAATACGCCGACTTTTGGCCTGCTCCAAACGCCAGCATTCTTCAATAATTGCGTCGACGGTCGCACAATTTCGGCACAGTAATAGGTTGAACGCATCGTCTGCGATTCCCTTTAGTACGTGACCAACCTTGTCCGACTCCGTCATGTTCATGTCCACTTTACGGCAAAGAGCCAGGACGTCCTGAATTGTAGGAGATGTATGGTTCCGTGGACGTCTGAGCGCGGATGGATAGCTCTTGCGTAGCGGCCGCCTTTCGACCCATGGGCTTCCCAAACAAGGCACTAAGTTTTGTTTTGAAGGTGTCCCAACTTCCAATCTCTGCCTCATGGTTATCGAACCACACCTTTGCCGTTCCTTTGAGGTAAAATAGCACGTTCGCCAGCATCATCGTCGGGTCCCAACGATTGACCTCACTGATGCGTTCATAATTGGCAATCCAATCGTCGACGTCAACTTCATCCGTACCACAGAATGTTCCCGGGTCTTTAGGGTGCATAACGACGATTGTTGACGTTGTGGTCGGCGCTGGTACAGGCATCGCACTGGCCGGCGCAGGCGGCATAGTCGTGGTCTCGTCTGTCATAATGATGACCCCGACTCGACGACCACTGCGGAGCTCCGTTATATAGCGTGTCTTCTGGTACCCCGCACCTCCACTAAATTGTCACGGGGATCCACAAGTACACTGGAGAGACAATATATACAGGCTGCTGCTACCAGAGAATGGCTGACAGAATCTCACAAGGCATGTCCCATCTTCTTCCTCTTCGCGTAGCACAGCGGTCCTTTAATGGCAGGCTCATACGCAATGCCTCGTAACAATATGTAAGAAGGAAGGCTTCAAGGCAATCAGTTTTTTCAATATGCTGCGGGCGTTTATGTTCAAAAAGGATAAGCGGGATATCAATTTCAGCGGGAACGCAGGCTTCTAGGGCCACGTTGCTGGTTTTTTGGATCAGGATTGACGGGACCAGATTTCAAAGGGGCTTTACTATTATTTTCCTCATCCCAGTAGAACATATCGCCATTTATTCGCAGTTTATCATAAATTAGATTCACTTTGTCACCGGATTCTTTCCTTGATTTGGCAGAATTCCATAATTTTCTTCTTAAATCTCTACGCGAGGTGAAAAATCTTCGGAAATCGAAAAACCTGATCCCTTTAGTTTGAAACAACTTCTCAAGATTTTAGTTTGGTCCCTAAAATCGAGAACCTTAAGAATTATTGGTCTTGTTTTAGTGGTATCTGGCCTTCCTAATCTATGAACACGTTCGATACTTACAGCTTCAAGTTTGAGGACTTTTGTGACAATTTGTTCATTTACTGCAAGTTCTAGCGCGTCTTCGTTTTATTTGTACTCTTCTGGCACACCATACACAATTAGGTTTGATCGTCTCGAGTGATTTTCAAGGGTCGTCCAGCCTTAGTTCTAGGGTTGTAACGACATTCTGGAGATTTGTGACCGTTTCCACGCAAGACAAAATCTTTTTGTCTAGGGTTGTAAGTTGTTCGAGTTTCTTGTCTATTGTGGTTAGTCATTTTTCCTTTATTTCTTTCAAATCCTTCAAAAGTTGAATGGTAGGAGTTGAATGGTAGTCTAAGCCAGACGAGGGATCCAATGGCAAAATTCTGCACATGCTGATCGTTATCGTGGCGCTCTTTCTGGAGGGCTTGGCTGTCGGACGTAAACAAGCGGGCCAGCTGACGACGCTCTTCTGCATGCTGTGTGACGTCAGAAATCGGACTGAATAGGGAGGTGTCAGGGCAGTACAGTAATATTGTGTCAAGTGTAGAGGACGGTTCACGGCCATATAAAAGAAAAAACGGTGAAAAGCCTGTCATAGACTGTGTCGCGGTGTTAGATGCTTAAGTCATGGAGGGGAGAACTACGTCCCAATTGGAATGGTCAGAATCGATGTACATCGAGAGCATATCTCCCAGCGTTCGGTTGAAACATTCTGTCAGGCCTTTGGTTTGAGGGTGGTAGCCAGTAGATGTGCGATGAACAATACGGCATGAGTGGAGGAGCTCTTGTATGACGGACAAAAACACACGGCTTCTGTCGCTAAGCAGTTCCCGTGGTGCACCATGACGGAGTATGAAATGGTGCAATATGAAGGAAGCGATGTCACGGACATCAACCGTGGAGAGTGGAGTTGTCGTATCTGAAGTAACCGAGACACCGGTTGATAGACCAAGAATCAGCCTTTATTCTCCGCTGAGCAACTAATATATATAGGGCCGGTGTGACGTCACCCGCCGCAACAGATAACCGCATACGCGGTGACACACTGGAAGACCAACAGCAGATTGCATTATCACTGCTCGCCGGCTGGCATTATCACGTTACCACATCTCGTCCCTCCCTAAATGAAGGTATCATTTCACTTGCGAAAGTCCTCGTGTTGGAAACGGTCTGGTGGCTTCCGCACCCTCGTGCTACGACGAGGTGCTTGGTTGTCCGTACTCTTAGGCGAACTGGGCACCGTAGTGGGAGGTGAAGTCACTTCGGGGTGTGCGGGAGCCTCTAGAGCCGTGGGGGGTTCCACTGCTGCATGGTCGTTCGGTTCACTTTCTGACGGACGTGGAACCGGTTGCGAAAGGGCTGCGGTCTCGTGGTTCGTGTCCGAAGGCACCGGAGGTGTGGAAGGCGCTGGCTCCGCTGGACCGATTCGTTGTTCAGGTCTCTCCACGTCGTATGCTCTCGTAGATGTGTCGGCATGTGAAGGCCGCAGGTGATCGGCATGTACAAACCGAAACTGGTTGTGCACTTTCACCACATACGTCACCGCACTGACCACTTGAGTCACCACTGCCTCTTGCCACGACACATGTTCGCCGCGCACAGTTTTCACGTAGACGCGGTCACCAACACGAAACACACGTTCAGCACCACGCCTCTTGTCACACTTTTCTTTCCCACGCTCTTGCCGATCCCGCATACAATGACCAAAATCAGGTTTCAATAACGAAAGCTTCATGCGCGGTTGCCTTTTCAAAAACAACTGTGCCGGCGATTGCCCGGTGACACTGCTGGGAGTGTTCCGATACGCGCAAAGAAATTTGTCAATCCGTTCTTGGAATGAACTGCGACTATCCGACTCGTTCTCTTCCAGAACTTGTTTTAGCAATGCTCGCTTGATAGTCTGCACCATGTGTTCTGCCACACCATTCGATGCGGCGTGATACGGGGGTATGCGAACGTGTTTCACACCATAAGCCGATAAGAAGTCCGCAAATTCGGCGGACGTGAACTGCGGTCCGTTATCGCTCACCAACGTTTCCGGGAGTCCGTAAGCGGCGAATGCGCCCCGAATTTTTTCAATTGTCTTAGAGGCAGTCGTGGAAGTCATAGGCCACGCTTCCACCCATTTCGAGTACGCGTCGACTAAGACCAGAAACACATTCGCATCCTTTACAGCAAAATCCACATGCACTCGCGACCAACATTTTGCCGGGTACGTCCACGGGTGCAAAGGTACCGTTTCAGCGGCGGGCTGAACTGCCTGACAAATCTTACATCTTTGAACATACCGTTCGATACCCTGGTCCATTCCTGGCCACCACGCAAAACTTCTAGCAAGCATTTTCATGCGGCTGGCCCCTGGGTGCTCTTCGTGTAACAAGTCTAGCACTTGATCGACTTGATCGCGCAGGGAATCGGGAATAATGACTCTCGAACCCCATGTGACACAACCTTGTTCAAGCGACAGTTCCCACCGTCTGACGTAGTAAGGCTTCAAATCCTCTGCGCATTCGCTCGGCCAGCCATTCATTGTAAATTCGGCCATGCGGGACAAGACTAGGTTCCTTTTTGAGGCCTTCGCTATTGCTTCTGCGGTTAACGGAATGCATTCAAAAACTGCCAAACATTCGGATGGCTCTTCTATGCTGCAATCTGCAAGGGGAAGTCTCGACAGAGCATCCGCCACCTCTACGTTTTTTCCGCGTCGATACTTCAGCTGATACTTGTAAGCTGCAAGCGTCATCGCCCATCGTTGCATGCGGGCTGCTGCTATGCTAGGCACTGGTTTATCTTGCCCAAGAATGCCTAAGAGTGGTTGGTGGTCTGTGTACAGAGCAAACGTCCTTCCGTACAAGTAGCGGTGAAATTTCTTCAACCCGAAAATCAAGGCAAGCGCCTCGCGTTCACACTGCGCATAGTTTTTTCTGCTGGTGTCATCGTTCGCGACGCATATGCGATCGGCCGCTCGCCTTCCGCCGTCTCATGAAAGATAACCGCCCCGAGCCCGTACGATGACGCGTCACACAACATACCGATCGGCTTTTGAAAGCGTCGCTGTGTTCCTTCGTCCAAGACCACTTTTCCTCCTTTCTTAGGAGCCTGTAAAGTGGCTCTGTGATACTTGAGACATTGTTCAGCAATTTTGCATAAAAATTTAACATTCCCAAATACGCCCTTAGTTCCGTCTTTGTGGTAGGCTCAGGTGCCTGCAAGATTGCATTTTTCTTTGTTTCGGTCAGGTAGATTCCCTCTGCGTTTACCTTGTGACCCAAGTACGTCACGGCATCTTGGAAAAAACGGCACTTGCCTTCATTTAACGTGATGTTGTAATCACGGAACCGTGCCAAGACACGCTCGAGTGTCTTTTGGCAATCAGCCGAGTCCGAACCCGCCACGATGACATCGTCTATGTAACATCCGACGTTTGGTATGCCCCTTAATACTGTATCCATTAGGGACTGAAAAATTGCAGGCGCACTGGCCACCCCGTATGGAAGGCGTTGGAACTCAAAAAGACCCAAGCTCATGTTGATTGTCAACAGTGGTCTGGATTCCGGACTGAGAGGCACTTGTTGATATGCGGATGATAAATCCAGAATGCAAAACACCTTGCCATGTGCAATGCTTGAGTACAAATCTTCTGGTCTCGGCAGTGGATAATGATCGGTTTTGAACACCGGGTTGATGGTTATTTTGTAGTCCCCGCAAATTCTGTAAGTACCTTCGCTTTTCCGAATAGTCACGATAGGTGTTGCCCAATCACTGCGAGGAACTTGCTTTAATGTGTGTGATGTGTTTGTCACCGATCTCGGAGGCGTGCGGGTGTTAAAAGAGATGGAGGAGGAGGACGGATGGCGACACAGCAAACAGATTTTTTAATAACACACACACTCAAAACTAAAACTAAAAATCAAGCACATCTAAGCACACTACGGGAAGAAATACTAATAAAAATACAAACTAAAATACAAAGCCTAATGTGCAAAACATTCTACTTGGCGCCTATGCGCGTCCGTGGCGGCTAACTCTTCACAGTCAGGCAACCCTGTCTTATCTCAGAGACGCTACAAACAAAGAGTCACCTTGCTGCGTTCGTCGTTGCACGTTTGTCTGAGTCCGAAGCTCGTCGGCCCTTTTTCTCCAGCAGTAGGTGTACTCGTTGATGCTATAGTCGCTTTTGCCTTGTTGTCGGCGCGTCGTCTCTTTACCAGTAGGGAGCTCGCTGGTGCTTCATCGGTGCTGCGCTCGTCGGCTCGTCCGCAATGGCGGTCGCCGTAGCCTAGGCCCACCTGCCTAGGCCTAGCGTCAGGGCGCGTTCCAACTCCTTCAAGAGTGCTGACGTGGCGTCCCGAGGAGGATCAACCGTGCCGGTCTGCCGCAGAAGGGGGAGCCTCTCTGGGGTGCCTGGTCCTGCCGTGAGAAGCTGCAGCTCGTCCAGGAGCCTCGCCCGAACTTGCCGAGGTCGACGGCCACGCCTTGGACGGCCAACGTCACGGACTCGGCCAGACCCCCAAGTCTCCCGTCGCCAGTGCGGTGCTGGCGATGCGACCTTCCTGGCCCGGAACCACGTCGATAATCCCAGCTCAGCCTCGCTTCTGCCTCGATTATGGCTCGGTTCACGCGCCTCACGCGCCTCGCGCCGTTCCGAACGCTCCGATCACATCGTCCTCGTCTTCTTTTATTTCGCCTCCGGCGTCTTACTCATGACATGGCTCCCCTTTTCAAGAGTTTTTTTCCAAAAAAACTGCTTTCTCTTGACCTTTTTGGCGGCGAACTTGACTTTCGTTGTGGCTTGAATGCTCTTCTGTGCGTCGTCTTCGCTTACCACTCATCACCACACTTCACTGCACACGTTTCACCATTTGTTCTGTTTACACAACACTGCACTCAATTGTTCGTAATGCTTATCGTCCCAAACACTCTATAAAAATAAACTTCGTATCTATACACATTTGTAAGAGCTGACAATTCCAGTGTCCGAGGGCATTCCTAATGATAGTCCTTTAGTGGCATACCAGTTATACCTGTTCTATTTTTTCCTCCTTTTACGGAGCTCCCACGCTTCCCTACGTACGGCCTGCTTATTCCTCTTTCCTCCTCTAGCACATTTCTTGGGCGGTTTGGAATGTCCCTGCCTTAACTCTGGCTTCATCTTTTTCTTTGGCGCACCCATCTCATGCGCACGCGTTTTCCTGCGCTGCTTTCCTCTCAATCTCCTGCGAGTCATCTTCCTACCGTTACGCGTTCCGTGCACGTTCTTCCTACATTTAAAGGCTGCCTTACTTCTGGGGTGATTAGGATATCTATCGGCTTTACCTTTGTTCATTCTTATCGACCAGCCCATCTTATGCACACGCGGATTCTTACGCCGCCGTGTCTTCAGCCTCCTAGGAATCCTTTTACCCTTACGCGTTGCGTTGCTTGGGTGGCTAGGGCATCTATCGTCCTCCTCATTTCCCTCGGAGTTTGACTGGCTCCTCACGTCTGATGCCTCTTGATCCCTGGTTTCATTCTCTATTACAAACTCACTATCGTTCTGAGGTGCAGCCACTTCTTTCTCTGCTGTGCTCTGCTCCTTGCTTACGCAAATTTTCATCGGGATGTCAGTCATCCTCTTATCCTGCTCACTATGAGTCAAAGTCTCCTCAGTGGTGAGCTTCTCCTCAACGCTGTCACGGGCGCTATCTATTCTGCCAACGTCTTCTGACAGATTTCTGCTGTCCGGCGGCTCTGCTACACTAGCGGGCCTACTCTCAATCTTAAGCTCAGCCTCACGCTCTTTCATTTTCAATGCCTGTAACTGCTCTCGCAGCATCTTAAGCTCTCTCTCCTGGAGCTGTTTTCTTTCCTCGTAAGCTTTAGTAACTGCAGCAAGTTCTGCTAATCGAGCGGCCTCTACGCGTTTCCTTTCATCCTCAATTAATTTGAGGCCCTGCTCCTTGCTGAGCTTCTGCTTGCGAATAGTGGCCGATATCGCCTCCCAATCCATCTCTACAACTTCCGAGAATCAGTGACTGGGCTGGATAGAATCCGGGAACGGATCCTGGCAAGCTCGCCAATTGTGATGTGTTTTGTTGTGTCTTACTCATGACAATGTGCCCTTTTCTACCATGCTCATTAGCTGTTTTTCCGTGGGCTCTCGTATTGCAAAAGGAACAGGTCTTGCGCGGCAAAACACTGGTGTGCAGCCGGTCTGCAGAAGAATTTTTGCTTCAAAACCTCGTATTTCGCCCAGTTCACTCGAGAAAACGCAGTGAAATTTCTCTTTAAGCGCCTGCACCCTGCCTTCACAGCTTATGTTTCCTATTTCTCGCCAGTCTAGTTTGAGACGTTCAAGCCAATTGCGACCCAATAGCACAGGAAGTCGTCTGCCTTCGTCTTTCACTACGACAACTGGCAAGGTCACTCGCAGGTTATTGTGTTTGACCACTACTTCGCACTGTCCCTTAAGCTGCAGCCGCTCCCCCGTATACGTACGTAATGATACGTGGGACGGGGTGCACCTTACGTGCGGAAAAGTCGCCTTGTACACACTTTCTGGAACTATCGTCACGGCTGCGCCTGTGTCAATCTGCATCTGCAGTGGTCTGCCTTCTACCTCCACGCTGACCTCGTAACAGGACTGTGCCATATTGACGAAATGATATACTTCCTGCTCTGTTTCTTCCTCCGCACATTCGACCGCATTAGTTCGTTTGTTCCGCCTAGGCTCATTTCGACACATTTTCGGCAAATGCCCTATTTTGTCGCGCATCTGTGGCACCTAAACTCTTTGTACCAGCACTTATTTGAGGAATGGTTCTTGCCACATCGCTCGCATTTACTGTTCGGGCGCGACTGACTAGAAGTGCCGTAGCCTTCCTTTTGCTCTCTTTGCTGATTCTTCACAGCATTTATATTGCTATCCCCAACCTTCATTAAGGCGGAGTCACGGGCTGCTAACTCTCGGGCCAAAGCAATTTTGCATGCATTCTCGAATGTCAAATTTTCCTCGGCGAATAACGCACACTGGCTCTCCTCATTTCTTACCCCCGCCACCAGCCTGTCCCTCAAGGCATCATTCAAAAACTCCCCAAAATCGCATTTTCTGGCCAGGTGCTTCAGCTCTACAATAAAGTCTTCGACACTTTCTTGTTCGTGTTGAACACGCCTGTTGAATTTGCACCGTTCAGCTATAACTGAACTCGAAGGACTGTAATGACCTTTAAGCAGCTGTTTCACCTCGGCAAATGTTTTGTCAGCAGGCGTGTCCGGCACGACCAAACTTTTGAGCACTTCATACGTTTCTGCACCAATTGCAGTTAGGAACACCGGTAAAACTTTTTCCTGTTTTACATCATTTGCACTAATGAAAAGCTCAAAGCGTTCGAGGTATGACTTAAAGCTCTGAGTTCTTGGGTCAAACTCACTTAACTTGCCCAAGTGCGACATTTTGCAGAGGCGAAGGCACTCAACAAGTACGCGTTTCACGAGCGTGGCTTACTCAGTTGCACAATGGTGGCGTAGGGGCGTTTCTTGCAGGTCCGTCGAAGAACCCCGATGTTGGCGGGAATGCTTGCGTAATCCGAGAGCAGGTGCAGCATTTCGTCTGTCGCTCCAGCCGTACGCACTAGCTGACTGAGCTTGTAGCAACCGTTCCTAGGCTACGCGGGTCGCTGACCCGCCTCGTCGCCACATGAAGTAACCGAGACACCGGTTGATAGACCAAGAATCAGCCTTTATTCTCCGCTGAGCAACTAATATATATAGGGCCGGTGTGACGTCACCCGCCGCAACAGATAACCGCATACGCTGTGACACACTGGGAGACCAACAGCAGATTGCATTATCACTGCTCGCCGGCTGGCGTTATCACGTTACCACAGTATCATGTGAGATGGTCGACCGCGTTAATTATCCAGTGATTGCCAGCAACAGACCACAGAAGCAGTCCATAAAGGTCAATCCCAATGCCTTCAAAAGGGCGGGCAGGACATGGCAAAGGCTGCAGCTGACCAGGTGTATGGTGTGTAGTGAAGAAGAATGAGCAGTATGCACTGCTTCGAGAAAGACGACGACGAGTTGGTCAAAGACTTGTGCCTGTGTTGCCTGAGCTGTGTAACCTCTCGCTGCAGTGCTCTACGCTTTAATTAATTAAACCAGAGTGCCTCTCTACATTTGGTGAACGTGCTGGGCCCTTTACCGACCTGGAACTCCGCAGCCGGATGCTCCCTCCTGTTTCTGCCATGCCTGAGGACGCTGCACAGTCCGATCCTCCCCAGGCATCGCCTGTTCTCTGCTCCGGTACTCTACGCCAGCGCGATCCTCCTGTCTTCAGCGGCACCAACGATCATGACATCAAGGATTGGTCCTCCTGATACGACTGAGTGAGTGCGCGTAACAAATGGGATGACAAAGATAAACTGACTAACGTCATCTTCTATCTTTCTGGAGTCGCTCATCTCTGGTTCCGGAATCATGAATCCGACCTTTCCACCTGGACAGCATTTACTAATTGCCTCAGAGAAGTCTTCGATCACCGTGCGGGACGAAAGTTTCGTGCAGAACAACGCTTCCGTGGTCGCGCTCAGGAAAACGTTGAAAACTTCACCAGTTATATTGAAGATGTCGTCTGCGCATTAACCCCACTATGCCAGAAAGTGACGAAATAAAGAATGTCATGATAGGCATAGAGGATGATGCCTTCCAGATGCCCTTGGCGAAAAATCCTCGAATGGTTGACGAGGTGATCACCCTGTGCCAGAGCTACGACGAGCTCCGCAAACAACGCCTCACTACGTGCAGAGCTGCCTTGCTGGACGACATGGTTTTGGCCCTAACCGACAGTTTCAAGGCTGCTCCCGCCCACTCCTTGTTCCTCTACCAAGTCAAACAATTCGTTCGAGAGAAAGTCGCGCGTCAACTGTCACTTTTGCCTGCTACCCAGTCGTCTGAGTCATCCTTGTCTCCGGAACTACGCCGGGTCATACCCGAACAAGTCAGCGACACACTACCTTTCGCTCATCAGCTACCTCCAGTGCTGGTTCTGCTCACGTACGCTGCCGTTGTTGTCAGTCCGAGACCTCCGCCTGCAGTTTCGCACTACCCGCCCACAAGCGGCTTCTACGGTCGCCTTCTGCAGCTGCAAACTACATGCCCAGAAGCAACTTCTGCACGCCTCCGCAGCTCAGCATTGTGCACCCCAGCCTGGGCCCCCTGTTCACAATCCGTGGCGTACCCAAGACAATCGGCCCATCTGCTACGTGTGTGGCTTTGCTGGCCACGTGGCATGATTTTGCCGCCGGAGGGGTTGGTACCCTCCCGATACTGCGAGGCTACACGGGAATGCACCTGACTCCCAGTCCCGCTTATGGGGTCTCACATGTGCTCTGGGACAAAGGTACGACAACACAGTAGTGCAAGCAATCAAAAGAGCATTTATTGCATCTTTCATACACTAATACATGCTAGCCGAATTACTATCAATAGAACATTCACATGTGCGCGCGACAAGTCAAGGAAGTCCGACTCACCGCGACCGGATAGCGAGCGAATATGTTCGCCCCATGTTATGACACCATCGCCTAGTCGTTCACGTGTACGGTCACGCGAACGGTAGCGCGTTCGAACGATCCGTATTCGTCCATACCGCTGTCCTGCTCTTAGCCTCGCGAGACGGTCCCGCGAAGTGGGCCGGCGCACGCACGAAGCGTTTGTGCGTGCTGGTTTCCAATCCCAACCCCAAAGAGCCTTCAACCTTTTTCTCCCAAGTCACCCCGCTGTTCGGTGGCGTTAGCATTGCGACACTCGCGCCATCTTTCGCAATGCGCCGCAACCACTACGACCACCGCCAGCGCTTACCACGTGGAGAAGCCGGATTACGGGAGACGCGAGCTATGCGGGGAAAACAACATCAGGGGACGCGTGAGAGTCGTGCATTCCCACACGCTATGTACCACCTGTTCCGTACTTCGCTTCCTCGTCTCTTGCTCCTCGACGTTTCACCACTCGTCGGTCTTCATCTCCCCGTCAACGTTCCCTGTCCCCCATTATCCGCTGCCCTCCACCTGTAGAGCAAAACTAAACGGTGCAGTTTCGGAGGCAAGAACTGCGATCTCATCGAACTGCTCAAGCCCTCGTTTATTCCCTGCGAACGACATTTAAGTTTATGTGGAAGGTATCGCCGTTCACGCGCTAGTCGACACCGGTGCCGCGGTGTCAGTGATTGCCGACCAGCTTCATCGTACGCTCTAAAAGGTCGCGACGTCGTTTTCCGCTATTTCGCTATGTACAGTGTGGGGATGCGCAACTCTCGCGCATCTTCTGCAATCCGGCTTCAGCGCGTAGCTAAGTGCAGACGGCGGTCGTGGTGGTTGCGGTGCATTGCGAGAGATGGCGCGAGTGTCGCGATGCTAACGCCACCGAACGGCGGGGTAACTTGGGAGAAAAAGGTCGAAGGCGCTCTCTCTTTGGCTGGGGATCGGCGACCAACACGCACGAACGCTTCACGCGTGCGCCAGCCCGCTTCGCGGGACCGTCGCGCGAGGCTTAGAGCGGGACACCGGTATGGACGAACACGGATCGTTCGAGCGCGTCACCGTTCGCGTGACTGTACACGCGAACGACTAGGCGATGGTGTCATAGCATGGGGCGAACGTATTCGCTCGCTATCTAGTCGCGGTGAGTCGGACTTCCTTGATTTGTCGCGCGCCCGTGTGAATGTTCAATTGGTAGTAATTCGGCTAGTATGTATTAGTGTATGAAAGGTGCAATAAATGCCCTTTTGATTGTCTGCACTACTGCGTTGTCGTTCCTTTGTCCCAAGAGCACATGTGTGAGACCCCACATCTGGCTGCCCAACGTGGGGCTTTTGGGGCATCGGACGATAATTTTAAGTTTTGCTCGGTTCGAGATGTTTCAACCGAAGCGTAGTCCTAGCGTAGATTTTGATCGCTAGTGTCGGCGGTGTGCTTTCTTGAGCGAGGCGACGGTTGCTGTAGCGTGTTTGAACTTTTCAACATGCTAAGCCTTTTCGCGAGTGTTTTGTTGAAGTACACTCGTCGGTACGAGAGCCACGTGGTCTGCATCCTGGGATAGCGAGGCCTAGCGCCCACGGAGCATTGGCAAGCCTGAAGCGAGTGAGTACGGAAGCCGCGTGGGTGGTCCGAATTTCTTATGTAAATAGCTTCTTCTATATCTTTGACTTCGGAAGTCGCGGCTCAAGGAGCCGGGTGGCCGCGGGCCACGGGTGCCGCTACGGGCTGACTGGTATTGCGGCCTGGCACCGGGCGCTCCGACACCGTCTGGGACGGTGGGTGCCGTCAACTCGGATGCTGTGTGCACCGAGCGGGGTAGGACCACCTCACAGAGCTAACGTCTCCTCGCGGCTGCCTGTTCTTGTGCCCATTTTGGGTGTTTTTTTTTTGGATGCCGGTTGTTGTCAAAGTAGCGACGCATAGGCCTAAGGCTTAACAAAGCCGCCTGTCGCACGTTGAGGAACACAACCTGGTGGACCGTGGTGTTGAGATGTCGCACCTTGCTTCCCTCATTAGTTCGCCTCGCATGAATTGAAATTACTCGTTCGACTCAAGAAAGCAAGCTTTGTTCACGTGAACTTAGCATCTGAAATGCCGTCCGAAATTTCGCTAGCCGAATTGAACATCGTACCACGTGGGCGATGCGTATGCCGAATTCCTCTCCCTTGCACTATTTTAGTGTTTGTCGAGTGGGTTGAGTGTACGCAGCGTGAGCGGAGTGACCCTGGTTTGCTGTCACCTGCACATCGTCAGCGCTGCTGCCCCGGACTACAATCGAGCTACCCCAGGCGATGCAGATGCCTGTGGCCAGTTCGTCCGGCTCGCTACCCTCGGCGGCTGGGAAAAGAGCCGGCAGTCACCAACGGCTACAGCGGCTCTTGCCGGCAGGGCGCGTCGGCGCAAGCGACGCTTGCTCGTGCCGACTTCTGCGTCGCCGTTTCCGGAGTCCTGTGCTGGAGTCGTGCCATCGAATCTGCAGAGCTGATGCTGTGACCAACGAACGCCAGCGGTGCACGCCAGAGACAATGTCGGCTCGCATGTTGTGGACAACGTGTGGACATTTCCTCGGCGCGGCCACTGTCGCCTGTACTAACTTTAGTTCGCGACGCGCACGTTGATAGACTGTGTGACATGTTTCGCCGGAGTATGTATAGTGATTTAAGGTTGGGGGGATGTGCGGATTCGCGACTCTCGCGCGTCTTCTGTAATCCGGCTTCACCGCGTAGCTAAGTGCAGACGGCGGTCGTGGTGGTTGCGGCGCATTGCGAGAGATGGCGCGAGTGTCGCGATGCTAACGCCACCGAACGGCGGGGTAACTTGGGAGAAAAAGGTCGAAGGCGCTCTCTCTTTGGCTGGGGATCGGCGACCAACACGCACGAACGCTTCGCGCGACCGTCGCGCGAGGCTTAGAGCGGGACACCGGTATGGACGAACATGGATCGTTCGAGCGCGTCACCGTTCGCGTGACTGTACACGTGAACGACTAGGCGATGGTGTCATAGCATGGGGCGAACGTATTCGCTCGCTATCGAGTCGCGGTGAGTCGGACTTCCTTGATTTGTCGCGCGCCCGTTTTGAATGTTCAATTGGTAGTAATTCGGCTAGTATGTATTAGTGTATGAAAGGTGCAATAAATGCCCTTTTGATTGTCTGCACTACTGCGTTGTCGTTCCTTTGTCCCAAGAGCACATGTGTGAGACCCCACAGCAAGCGCTGAGCCAATTGAGCCTGTAGGAACTTGCACCGTCCGTGTCGCCATACAAGATAGTTTATATCACATTGAGTTTGTTGTTCTTATCCGCTGCTCTCATGCCATCATTCTAAGATGGGACTTCCTCACTTCTCATCGCGCAGTTATTGATTGTGCCCGTGCAGAACTTGCGCTGACTCTATTTTGCAGAAGTCTTTCTGAAGATTTGCCTCTTTCTTCTGCTAGAGTGTTCCTCACCGCCGACACCGATATCCCTGCTTTCTCTTCCGCCCTTGTGCCCATTTCCTGTGCTGCTTTCTATGATTCCACACCTCTCTTCACACCGTCGAAACTTGCTGCACACCGTCATCCTTCCTTGCTTCCCTTTGCCATCCTTCCCATTCGCCAGAGCTCCAGCGCACTTTACGTTTTGAATCCGTTTTCGTGTCCATCAAGCTTGCACCATGGCGAGTGCCTCGGGTCTGCTGAAAAATTTCAGACGAGCTTTCTCTACGATGTGCCTGATGACTCCTCTCAGGTTGACGCCATGGCTCTTCCTGTCTCTGCGTCTGAGCCAGCATGAGACAGAACGTTTGCTCGGTGTATTGATCCGAACCTCACTCCGAGTCAGCACGCGCAAATCATCGACCTCCTTACCCGATTTCGCACTTATTTTGACCTCCAACAACAATGTTTAGGACGTAAAGCTACAGTCGTTCATCACATTGACACCGGTAGCCATGTGCCACTACAGCAGTGTCCATATCCTGTGGCCGCGATGGAGCGCCGTGTCATCGATGAGCACGTAGGCGACATGCTTCAATGCGGTGTGATACAGCCTTCCCACAGTCCTTGGGCCTCTCCAGTAGTGCTGGTGAAAAAGAAAGATGAGACAATTCGTTTTTGTGTGGACTATCGACGCCTGAACAAGATAACCCAGAAAGATGTCTATCCTCTCTCGACGATGCACTGGACTGCCTCCAAGGCGCTGAATTCTTTTCGTCCTTAGACTTACGATCTGGTTATTGGCAAGTCGCAGTGGCTGAGTCAGATCACCCAAAAAACGGCATTCGTTACGCCTGACGGCTTAAATGAATTAACCGTGATGCCCTTTGGCCTGTGCAATGCGCCTGCCACATTTGAAAGAATGATGGATAACATCCTCCGCGGCCTCAAATGGCAGACATGCCTTTGTTATCTCGATGACATTGTCATCTTTTTCCCGGACTTTTCTCACCTGCTCCGACTCGAACGCGTCCTCACTTGCCTCGCCGATGCTGGACTCCAGGTGAACATCAAGAAGTGTCGCTTCGCCACCCGACAGCTAGTCATCCTTGGCCACGTTGTCTCGAAGATGGTGTGCTTCCAGATCCTACCAAACTCCAAGCAGTCGCCGAATTCGCACGACCAAAGACCACCAAAGAACTCCACAGCTTCATCGGATTGTGCTCATACTTTCGCCGTTTCATCCGCAACTTCGCCACCATAATAGCGCCTTTTACGCAGCTTCTCGCGGGTAACCACGACCTCTCGGCGTGGTCGCCACTTTGCGATGCCGCATTCATGACGTTGCGTCGTCTTCTAACCTTACCCCCGATTTTCCGTCATTTCGACCCCAGTGCATCGACAGAAATTCACACGGATGCTAGTGGTGTCGGCATTGGCGCTGTTCTTGAGGAACGAAAGACTGGCTTTGATGAATACGTCGTTGCCTACTCCAGCCGCGCACTGACGAAAGCGGAAGCCAACTATTCTGTTACAGAAAAAGAATGCTTGGCTATCATTTAGGCTATAAATACATTCCGCCCTTACCTCTACGGCTGTCCATTCGACGTAATAACTGACCATCATGCCCTCTGCTGGCTGTCGTCTGTAAAAGATCCTTCAGGTCGCCTCGCTTGTGGGCGCTCCGCCTCCAAGAGTACGACATTCGAGTGTTGTACTGCTCTGGCCGTAAACATTAGGGCACGGATGACCTGTCCTGCTCCCCTGTGTCAGGCCAGCCCAATTATTCGAAAGTACCAATATGCAAGTCCTCCCTTACCGCCACAGACATGCTTTCGAAGCAACAGAAGGATCGATGGATTGTCTCTATGCTGGCTTTTCTGTCCAACCGATCAGTGCCTTCTTCTGACCGTACACTGCGTCGCCAAGCACACCACTTCGCTGTTCATGACGGACTTCTATACCGCCGTAACTACATCTCGGACGGCCGCGAATTGTTACTTGTGGTCCAACAGCATCTACGTTTGGACATATGTGCAGCGTTTCACGATGACCGGCAATGCGCGCATGCAGGAGTACTAAAAACATACGCACGCCTGCGACTCCGTTATTACTGGCGCGGACTGTACCGATTCGTCCGCCGATATGTGCGCTCCTGCCTCACTTGCCAACGCCGCAAGAATACCCCTCATTCCTCAGCTGCCCCATTGCAACCTTTGCCTTTCCCAGGACGCGCCTTTGACCGCGTTGGAATTGATATTTACGGGCCCCTGCCGAGTACTTCAGACAGCAACCGCTGGGTGATTGTGGCGATAGACCTTCTAACGCGTTACGCAGAAACTTCGCCTCTGCCCAGCGCATCTGCGCGTGATATTGCATGGTTCCTTCTGCGTAACATCATACTTCGCCATGGATCCCCCAGAGAATTGCTCAGCGACAGAGGCCGTGTCTTCCTCTCTGACGTTATAGAAGCCCTACTCAAGGAATGCCACGTTAATTCACCGCACCACTATTGCATACCACCCGCAGACTAAAGGGATGACCGAGCGCTTTAACCGTACTCTTGGCGACATGTTATCCATTGTACGTTGCATCTGGCCAGACCAATTGGGACCGCGTTCTACCCTTCGTGACGTACGCTTATAACACCGCCAACAGACCACTACGGGATTTTCCCCGTTCTTTCTTCTTTGAGGATGCGAGCCTTCCTGCACAATGGATACTATCCTCCCGTATCGTCCTGACACAACGGAGTCTACTGCCCTGTCCGAAGCTGCTGCACACATGGAAGAGTGCTGACAGCTCGCCACACATTTACTTTGGAAGACCAGCAGCGCCAAAAGCACCATCGGGATATTCCCGCCTCTGCTGCACCCTATGCCCCTGACTCACTTGTCTGGCTTTGGGTTCCCGCCACCAGCCCTGGACTTTCACCCAAGCTCGTTTCCAAGTACCAGGTTCCCTACCGTGTTGTTAGTCAACGTCTCCTGTGAACTACATAATAGAACCCCTTGAGCCACCTTTGGATAAGCACCGCCGAGGGCGCGAAATCGTGCACGTTCAGTGGCTAAAGCTTTACTTCGACCCCCCTGTGCTATCCTGCCTGTAGGTCGCCGGGACGGCTCCTTTCTCCGGAGAGATAATTGTACTGAAGAAGAACGAGCAGTATGCACTGCTTCGAGAAAGACGATGACGACGAGTTGGTCAAAGCTTTGTGCCTGTGTTGCCTGAGTTGTGTAACCTCTCGCTGCAGTGCTCTACGCTCTAATTAATTAAACCAGAGCACCTCTCTACAGGTGAAACACCTTCCGTTGTTTGCATGTAGGACAGGACCAAACTAGAGTGTACTAGATATTGGGGAGTGGGTCAAACGCAGGCTCCCCGCTGAGGCTTTTTTTATTGAAAACTTGGTGGCGCCAACCATCGCTTCTCCCGAATGAGCAGCCCCGCGCACCGGCTGGACGCTTGTCGCGTCGGAGACCCTACCGCAGCTGCATGGAGCTTGACAGGCAGATACTCTGTGGCGGCAACACTGATATTATTCCCAACCATGTATTGTAATAAAATGGAAAAAAACCAGCGGGAAGGATGCAAACGACACCAATAACGACGGTTTGCGTCGAGCAGACGACAGCTACTCAGCCCGTGAGCTCGCCTTAGCCAATGAGCGCTGCTGAAACAGCCGGAGCCTACGTTTATTGGCCGGAGATTCAGGTTAAGGTGACGGCAGCACCGCCACAATTTCCACGTTTTTTGCTTCACCCTCGGCGCTTGTAAAGGCGTCCACTGGACCCACTCTCCCATTCTAGTACACTCTAACCGAACATATTTATGGACAAATGTGTACATCCCACGCAGTAGTAGCGTTGGCGGACCCGCTGATACGTTTTCAGCCCACCCGCATGGGCATGTTGCAGATCAGTATAGAAGTACGCACACACATCGGTTCCAAGTGCTTGGGTATGACTAGCAGCCATTTACATCCGTCTGCCTGGTAGTTGTAGTGGTATAAAAGTGCCTCGTGTATTGCAAAATGCATGGCTTGGTGACGAAGGGCACGGGGTTGGCTAGCGGGTGAAGAGGCACAGAGAACTTTCAAGAGGAATGCGATCCACAGGTCCTTGCACTGTTCCGGAAGCATGTCTGTGATGGGGAGAGCATCCAGGGAAAAGGCGACTGCTGAAGGTGGGTCTTCGTCAGATTTCACGGGTGATCCAGAGAGCGCATCTGCATCAGAATGCTTGCACTCGATGGGTAAACCACGCCAATGTCGAATTCTTGTATTAGAAGAGCCCAACAACCGAGGCGACCAGAGGGATCCTTTAGGGAAGCCACCCAGCAGAGCGCATGATGGTCGGTTACAACGTCGAAAGGCCTGCCGTACAAATAGGGCGAAATACACGCCCATACAATCGTGAGGCGCTCTTTTTCGGTGACAGAATAATTTGATTCCGCCTTGGTGAGGGTGCGGCTTGCATATGCCACGACATACTCGGGGAAGCCGGGCTTGCGCTGTGCGAGGACTGTACCAAGACCGATACCACTGGCGTCTGTATGTATTTCAGTTGGCGCAGCAGGGTCGAAATGGCATAGCATGGGTGGCGAAGTACGTTTGCAGGGCAGTGTCACAAAGGCGACGTCGCAGGCTGGTGTCCAGTGAGAAAGGTCGCTTGGACCAGCGAGGAGCTTCGTAAGCGTGTGCTATGATTGAGGCGAAATTGCGGACGAAGCGACGAAAACAGGAGGGCAAGCCAACAAAGCTTCGAAGCTCTTTGATGGTAGAAGGCTTCAGAAACTCGGTAACAGCACGGAGTTTTTCCGGGTCGGGGAGAATTCCATCTTGGAGACGACGTGGCCGAGGATGGTGAGACGGCGAGCCCCGAAGTGACATTTCTTCAGGTTGAGTTGACAGCGTGCATTTGTAAGGCAGCGGAGAATTGTGTGTAAATGAGCACGATGTGAGGCAAAATCCAGGGAGAACACAACGTCATCGAGATAGCAAAGGCATATCTTCCCTTTCAGACCGCGTTTAAAATTCATCCATCATCCGCTCGAATGTTGCGGGCACATTGCAAAGCCCGAAAGGCATCACTGTAAATTCATACAGGCCATCTGGTGTGATGAACGCCGTCTTTGGACGATCACACTCCACCATAGGAACCTGTCAATATCCCGATTGCAAGTCAAGGGAAGAAAAAAATTCAGCACCTTGAAGGCAATCGAGGGTGTCGTCTATTCGAGGGATAGAATAAGCGTCTTTGCGAGTAATCTGTTGATGTGCCAGTAGTCCACACAGAATCTAATAGAGCCATCTTTCTTTTTGACCAGTACAACAGGAGAGGACCAGGGCTGCAAGAAGGCGTAATGATGCCGCGCTGAATCATGTCAACTTGTTCTGTAATGACACCACGCTTCGCAGGTGACACACGGTAGGGGCGCTGTCACAGAGGAGCGCGAGTCCATTGTCAATCATGTGAACAACCGCATTAGTTCGGCCTAGTGACGCTTGCGGTAAGTCAAACGAAGTGTGGAACTCGTGTAGAAGAGCAAGAAGGTGCGTCCGTTCAGCCAGAGTGAGGTCGCTGCGATGGAACGACGAAAAGAGTCCGAGGGCACAGCGTCGGATGCAAGGTGAGGTGTCGGGGTGTTCAGCTGATTTTTTGTCTCGGGATCGGAGGGATCGAGGGGCACGATAACATCCACGTCAACAGGCTGCGCTGTTGTCCAAGCGTTTCATTACAGTACCAAGTCAGAGGGCCTGAGTTGGAGTTGCAGACAAGTAGTCTAAGATATCCTGATGAAGCGCAAGGATGACAAATGGCTAGTGACGTATTGTGGCGGTGACAGATTATGTCAAATGTCGTGAACAGAATGGTGGCATTGGGAAGGGCGGCACAGGAAACGGGAACAATGACGGCAGTGTGAGGTGGCAGGTCAGTATCGGCTGTGACGACAGGCTTGCATCACCAGGAGCGGGCACTGGGCGGAAGGCGCCTCGCAAAATACAGAGAGCTCTACCCGAGCATGAGCGCAGTCGATAACAGCGTGATTACACGACAAAAATACCACCCAAGGATCAGATCATAAGAACACGAAGCCAGCACAAGAAACTCAACGCTGTAGATGCATCTTGTGTGAGCACCCTGGCCGTACATGCTGCAACGGGTTGAATATGTTGTGCGCTCGCAGTACGGAGAGAAACCCTGAATGTGGCATCGTCACTTTATGGATGGAGCTGCAAAAGTTATGGCTCATTACGGAAATAGCGGCACCAGTGTCCACAAGCGCGGAGAGTTGGTACACCATCAACAAACACGTCAATAACATAGGCGGGGGACCAGCGAGGGACTAAGGGCCCATTCACACTTGTGACTAGCCGAGGTCGCGCGACCAATTGCGACTGGTGACCAGAAAACTACTCAAGACGAACGATGTTCACACTTACAAATGCGACCGACAAGTCGCTAAACCGAAATGTATCACAATATTCCGTTCACGTCTGCTTGAAATGTCATCGCCGCGTAAAATAAGCGTCAGCGTATACGGACGTCCTGTTCCTTCGCATCTGATTGGTTCAGCTGTTCTGCGACTGTGGTCGCGCGACTTAAAAATCGAGCAGTGAGCGACTGGCCCGAACGATCGCATTTCGAAAAAAGCGACCATTGCGACTACTGCGACTGGTCGCTTTGCGACCAACTTGGTCGCGCGACCTCGCCTAGTCGCAAGTGTGAATGGGCCCCTTAGACAGGTGGACGACGGCGCACCTCGTGCCTCAGAAGCTGCGGCAGTCAGTTTTCCGCCTCAAGAGCACTGACCAGCGACGCATAGGTGAAAGAACGGCGGCGCCGGTGAGGGTGACGACGATAAACGTAAGTCTGCTGACGATCATGGAGTGTATGCTTCAGGTTCTTGTTCTGGCTGCGTGCGATGCGGAGGTCGGAAGGAGTAACCTGGATATCTCGGTGCACTCATGGTCGCCACGAAATGCCGGCAACAGAAGCGGGCAACATGATCCGGAATTCCACAAGCGTAGCAGATCGGTTGGTTGTCTGCAGTGCGCCAAGGATTTGCGTACTGCGACTGTGCTCCGAAAAGCGCCGTCACTTGTGGTTGAACTGGTGGTTGAGGGGTCAATACCGACAGAGGACGTGGCTTCATGATGGCATCCATATACGTCAGTGGCGCGGCGACAGGAGTCGGCGGAGAGGCAGAGGGCGCTGCAAATGATAGCGGCACGGCAACAGGAGTCAGCTGGCAGGCAGACGGCGAAGCCTTGGTGACCTGCTCCTGTATCACCTGTCGAATGGTAGGAGTCAGATAGTGCGTATGCGCTTTGCGTGGCCGGGAAGAACGAAAGCTGTCGAGCAACTTCCTCATGCACAAGCTCCTTGATCGGTGCCAGAAGCGCCGTGTGGTCACCGCCGATGGTCAACGCGGCGAGGAAATCGTCTGCTGACGTCTGCCACCGAGCTAAGATGCGTTGCTTACGTAGTTCGTCGAAGCTCTGGCACAGGCTCATGAGTTCAGACACGGTGCACGGGTCCTTAGCCAGCGACATCTGAAAGGCGTCGTTTTTACCTTTCAGGATGTGCTTGATCCTGTCTCGCTCAGTCATGGAAGGATTCATGCTCTTGCACAAGTCGATGACGTCTTCGATATAGCTCATGAAGTTCTCACCTTGCTGCTGTGCCCGCCCGCGTAGATGCTGTTCAGCGTGAAGCTTGCGCACTGCGATGCGACCGAACACTTCTGCGAAGCTCGTCTTGAAAGTAGTCCATATGTGAAGTCCGACTCATGGTTGAGAAACCAGAGGTTCGTGGTCTGTTAGGTAGAACAGGACATTGGAAGTTTCGTAGCGTCGCCACTTGTTGTGCGCACTCACCCTTTCAAACGATGACAGCCAATCTTGCTATGTCATGGTCATCGGTGCCGCTAAAGAAAGCAGGATCGCGCTGGCGTAGCACGCTTGACACGATGACCGACGGAGATTGGGCCGCGTCTTGCTGGGTGGCGTCTAGGCATTGTCCGAGCAGCATTGGGCAATGTGCGGCTTAGGAGCTCCAGGTTGGAAGAGGGTACCCAGCACCTCCACCACTTTGATAAGGGGATTTATTAACAGAAAGTGACAGGCGAAAAACCAACGCAGCTCCAAGGGAACAATGGCCACGGCGCCAACAGCTCGTGATCTGTGTTCGCGTTCTACATCAATGATAATGCCCCTCTACTGCTTGCTTCCTGTTCTTCATTATAAATGAAATAAACATCCGCACGCACTTGTGTTGGTTGAGTAATCTCATGTGATCCAACTTTTAACGCAAGAATGATAGCAGGGCCGATGTTTCAAGTGGTGGTGTACTTGGGGAAATCAAGCTTGAAAATGATGAAACGAAGTCTGCCGATTTCTAACTGTCAGCCATCTGTCGTGAACACATTTCGCAAATCTTTAGTTGCACTGCCTCCAAGTCTCTGCAGCAATTCTTCTTGTTCTTCATTGCAGCAATTCTTCTTGTTCTTCATACGTTTTTACCATTGTTGGTAAACTGCAAGGTCGCCAAATACAGGGGTTTTCGCCTGTCTGCTCATTTGCCATATGCATAACAAAATGCCCGATACAGCCCCTTACAATGTCCTTGTACTGATTCCAGAGTGTATGTTATATCAGTTGTACTGCATGAGAGCGAACCAAAGAAAGCACATCTAATCCTTTCAGGCACCGCTAGCCATTTTCCGCCAAAAGTTTATTTTTTACGAGAGTGTACACAATTCTGCACAAAGCATCTCAATGGTCATACACAACCGGCAGATGGATTTTAGTCGTGAAAGGTCCGTTCGATTTGCCTGCATCACTGTGAACCAGTTCACGGCGGTTCGCGCGAAGTTCAGAAATTGTGCAGCTCGATTGAGTGCGTAAGTTTGAGAAGTCCGGAACTGCTGGTACGATCGGCTTCTGATGCGTAAATACACCTGCACTTGTATAGACACGGCCGATGCATGTAAGCAGGGTTTAACAGCACTTGCGCATGTGTGCTGTGTCGTCTGCTGCGCTGCTGTTTGGCACCTGTATGTCTGCACCAAGTCGGCACCGACAGTAGAGAGAGTGCAGCAAAATTGCGAACCAGCCCTGCACCTTTTGAAACGAAAGCGTGGTTTGAGGGCGCCATTGCTGCACCAAGGTCTGAATGGCAGGGTGGCGTACCTAGTGAACTGATTCACGTGGTCCAGGCAAATCGAAGTACCTGAAATGTTTGAGACCGCTTCTTGCTGAGGCACACCTGGCACTTGAGCAAAATATTCTCGAGTCACCCGCAATTCTAACTAGACAAATCTGCCTATTCCCCGAGATTCAGGCCATTGCTCAAAGGCATCATACTGGGCATCTGTGTTAGGCCACTGAACGCGTTCTTTCCCAGAAACGTTGAGGTGGCAAGTCTTGCATTTCATGTGATAGTTTTCAAAGCTTCCTTGCGATTGGCACTTATGTAACGAGTGCATCTGCAAACTATAGTCACAGGTGCATCAAATCTAGACTCCTTGATGTACAATAAAGAGCTTTCCTATTTCTTCACATATGCTTACGTTCAGGATGTCTGGATGCTGTGTAGCTGTGCTCTGCGACATACTCAAATTGAGATTCGGGCATATACATTTCAGAGTAGTTGTATGGAGTACACGGTTCACCTTGCTGGCAGTGAGGCAGTGAGGAAAATAGTGTCACGTAGTAGTGACGCTGAAGAAAGCAGTCGTAAAACTGTGTACAACGAAACTGGTTGTTTATTGGGCGAACCTGTGCCCACAAAAGCAAGGTACACTCAAAGCACAACGATAGCGGCGAACACAGTCGGCGATCGTCGAAAATCTGATCAGCGGCGAAACGCGTCGGCTTTTATACCTGAGTCATCGAAGGTTCTAGATTAATCCCTGATGCCCGCGTGTCTTCCATAAAGTTCTAGACAATTCGCGTCAGTCATGCAATCAGATAACATAAGCGGGTGAAAACAGGCAATGGAAAGAAGCATCGATAACGTTCTAGAAACTTCCGATACAGGCGCGTCCTGCGCCGAGCGATAACGTTTAACATTTGTTAGCCGGTGGAAAGCGGCCACCGGTGAAAGATAAACATCTATACGTGTCAATACCCTCCCCTTAAAAAGCATCGTCCCGATGCTACAAACAAATGTGAAAGCGAAAACAAAACCACGCGTAATAAAGAAAAAAAAATAAAGTAACAAAGTACCTAAGTTCGTCAGCGGGCGTAGAAAGGCTTAAGACGCACCACATGGACGACTTCGGGTCGTGCGCGGCGCCGCTGTGATTGCGAAATGCCGTCTGGCACGACCTCATAGTCCAGTGCGCCAATACGTCGGATGATCTTATATGGTCCGAAATAGCGACGTAAGAGTTTTTCGCTAAGTCCTCGTCGGCGTATTGGAGTCCAGACCCAAACACGGTCTCCGGGCTGGTACTCGACGTAGCGTCGTCGAAGATTGTAGTGTCGGCTGTCGGTCCTCTGCTGGTTCTTGATGCGCAGGCGGGCGAGCTGTCGACCTTCTTCGGCCCGCTGCAAATAGGTGGCAACGTCTAGGTTTTCCTCATCGGTGACGTCCGGTAGCATGGCGTCAAGCGTCGCTGCCGGGTTCCTTCCGTAGACCAGGTTGAACGGCGCCATGTGCGTCGTTTCTTGCACGGCCGTGTTGTATGCGAAGGTCACGTACGGAAGGATGGCATCCCACGTCTTGTGTTCGACGTCGACGTACATTGCCAGCATGTCGGCGATGGTCTTATTTAGGCGCTCGGTGAGGCCATTCGTCTGCGGGTGGTAGGCGGTGGTCCGGCGATGGCTTGTCTGGCTGTATCGCAGGATGGCTTGAGTTAGTTCTGCCGTAAAGGCCGTGCCTCTGTCGGTGATGAGGACTTCTGGAGCACCGTGACGCAGGAGATGTTCTCAACAAAGAATCGGGCTACCTCGGCGGCACTGCCTTTGGGCAAGGCTTTTGTTTCGGCGTAGCGGGTGAGGTAGTCCGTAGCTACGACGATCCATTTATTCCCGGACGTCGACGTCGGAAAAGGCCCAAGTAAGTCCATCCCGATCTGCTGGAATGGTCGGCGAGGTGGTTCGATCGGCTGTAGAAGTCCGGCTGGCCTTGTCGGCGGTGTTTTGCGTCGCTGACAGTCTCGGCATGTCCTTACGTAATGGGCGACGTCGGCAGAGAGGCGAGGCCAGTAGTATTTTCTTGTATCCTCGCGAGCGTGCGGGAAAAACCGAGATGTCCAGCCGTTGGGTCGTCATGAAGAGCTTGCAGAACCTCTGGACGCAACGCTGAGGGTACCACGAGGAGGTAGTTGGCTCGGAGAGGCGAAAAGTTCTTCTTTAGGAGAATGTCGTTTTGCAAGAAAAACGACGCCAATCCTCGCCTGAACACCTTCGGCACAGTGACGGTCTTGCCTTCTAGGTAGTCTACAAGGCTCCTTAGTTCCGGGTCGGCTCGCTGTTGTTCAGCAAATTCGTCGGCACTGATGGGTCCCAAGAAAGTGTCGTCATCCTGGTCGTCCTGTGGCGGCGGTTCGACGGCGCGAGACAAGCAGTCGGCGTCAGAGTGCTTTCGGCCGGACTTGTAGACGACGGTGATGTCGAATGCTTGAAGTCTCAGACTCCATCGTGCGAGGCGACCTGAAGGATCCTTCAAGTTAGCTAGCCAACACAAGGCGTGGTGGTCGCTTACAACTTTGAAGGGCCTGCCATAGAGGCAGGGGCGAAACTTTGATGTAGCCCAGATGATGGCGAGGCACTCCTTTTCTGTTGTGGAATAATTTGATTCCGCCTTCGATAGCGACCGGCTAGCGTAACTTACAACCCTTTCTAGTCCGTCAGTCCGCTGCACAAGCACGGCGCCGAGTCCTACGCTGCTTGCGTCGGTGTGGACTTCGGTATCGGCGTTTTCGTCGAAATGCGCAAGAATGGGCGGCGATTGCAGGCGTCGCTTCAGTTCTTCAAATGCTTCGATTTGCGGCGTCTCCCACTTGAACTCGACGTCGGCCTTCGTGAGGTATGTCAGTGGCTCGGCGATCCGTGAAAAATCCTTGACGAAGCGCCTGTAATAGGCGCACAGGCCAAGAAATCTACGCACTGCCTTCTTGTCGGGGGCGGAGGAAAGTCAGTGATGGCCGCCGTTTTCTGTGGGTCAGGGCACACTCCAGACTTGTTGATGACATGGCCCAAAAACAAGAGCTCCTCGTATGCGAAGCGGCACTTTTCTGGCTTCAACGTGAGTCCGGAGGTCTTGATAGCTTGAAGAACTGTTTCAAGGCGCCGGAGGTGTTCCTCGAAGCTTGAGGCAAACACAACGACGTCGTCCAAATAGACGAGGCAAGTCTGCCACTTCAAGCCTGCCAGTACTGTATCCATGACCCGTTGGAAAGTCGCAGGTGCGGAACAAAGACCAAACGGCATGACCTTGAACTCGAACAGTCCGTCTGGTGTTATAAAGGCAGTCTCTCCCGGTCTCTCTCGTCGACTTCGATTTGCCAATAGCCGGTTTTGAGGTCCATCGACGAAAAATACTTTGCGTTGTAGAGTCGATCCAAGGCGTCGTCAATCCGTGGGAGAGGGTATACGTCCTTCTTCGTGATTTTGTTGAGGCGACGATAATCGACGCAGAAACGTAGGGTTCCATCCTTCTTCTTCACTAACACCACGGGGGACGCCCACGGACTCTTGGACGGCTGGACGATGTCGTCGCGTAGCATATCGTCGACTTGTTGCCTTATGGCCTCGCGTTTGCGCGCCGAAACTCGGTACGGGCTCTGACGGAGTGGGCGGACATATTCGTCGGTTATGATGCGGTGCTTGGAGACCGGGGTTTGTCGAACTTTTGACGACGACGAGAAGCAGTCCTTGTATTGCAGGAGCAGAGCTTTTAGCTGTTCTTTCTTATGCCAAGGAAGGTTCTGATTGACGTCGAAAGTTGGTTCAAGTACTACAGTCTTCGTTGCAGGTGCACTAGAATCCGTGAAGGCAAAAGCACTGCCGGCTTGTACTATTTCCTCGATGTAGGCGACCGTTGTGCCTTTGTTAATGTGCGTGTATTCGTCGCTGAAGTTCGTGAGCATCACTCTTGCTTTGCCTTCACGTAGCTTAGCTATGCCTCTAGCGACGCAAATTTCACGATCGAGCAGTAAGTGATGATCGCCCTCGATGACGCCCTCCATATCTGCAGGCACTTCGGCACCGACGGAAATCATTACACTGGAGCGAGGCGGAACGGTGACTTGTTCTTCTAGCACATTCAAGGCATGGTAACTGATGTCTGTATCCGGTGGTATCGCGTTGTGCGTTGAAAGCGTTATTGACTTGGACCTTAAATCGATGACTGCACCATGTTGGTTTAGAAAGTCCATGCCTAGGATGACGTCCCTGGAGCAGTGCTGCATGATTACGAAGCTCCGGGTAAGTGCGATTGTTAACCGTGACTCGCGCTGTGCAGATTCCAGCTGGCGTTATTAGGTGGCCTCCCGCTGTCCGGATATCAGGTCCTTGCCAGGCCGTCCTCACTTTCTTCAACTTGGCGGCGAACGGGCCACTGAAGACGGAATAGTCAGCTCCAGTGTCGACGAGAGCGGTGACGCTATGACCATCGATTACCATGTCTAAGTCGGTAGACCGTCGTCTGGCGTTGCGGTTAAGTCGTGGCGTCGGATCACGGCTACGTCGGCTTGCTTCGCTTGCTTCGCTGTCGGTAGGTCTTCTTTCGGCGGCGAAGTGTTGTCGTCAAGGCTCTTGCTAGGTGGTGTGCTGGTACCTCATTGTGATGATGCGTGAGTTGTCGTCGTCGGTGGCGGCGGAGGATCTTCGGTATTGCGTCGTACAGCAACCGCACCTCCATCGGTTGCTGCCTTTAGTTTCCCGGATAGGGGCTCACGGACCGGCCCCGGGCTGGGCCAGTGTATGGTCGGCGCTGCGGCGACAGGTAACGTCCTGGTGACGGCGAGCGTGAGGGTCGTCGTGGTTGCCACTGGGCTCCGGCGAGGTAGTCAGCGATGTCGCGTGGTCGCTCGCCAAGCTGTGGACGTGGCGCGTTGACGGCGAACCCTCGTAGGCCCATCTCGCGGTATGGGCATCGGCGGTAGACATGGCCGACTTCCCCGCAGTGATAGCAGAGCGGACGGTGGTCGGGGCGCGCCAAATGTCCGTCTTCCGCTGGTAGCTGCGCTGGGCGACGGGTGGGCGTGCTGGCGGCGGCGGCGGTAGACGACGGAACTGCGGCGTTACGGGGCCCTGGCGCGAGCGCGGAGGGGGCCTTCACGACGGGCGACGGCGGCGTAGGTCATCGCTTGCGGCTGTAGTTGAGGCGATGCCGGAACTTCTGGCACTTCCAGTGATCGCTGAACCTTTCTTTAACTATGTCGGCGATTGAAGTCACCTGAGGCTGCGACCTTGGGAATAATTTCTGTAGTTCTTCCCGTACAACAGCTCTGATCGTCTCGTGCAGGTCGTCGGCGCCTAGAGCTTGAGCTTCGGCGTAGTTTGTCAGCGCACGGCGGTTGTATTGTCTGGCTCGCATTTCAAGCGTCTTCTCGATCGTTGTCGCCTCCGAACAAATTCTGCCACAGTCTTGGGCGGGTTGCGCATCAATCCAGTGAATAGATGCTCTTTGACGCCCCGCATCGAGAACCTAACTTTCTTTTCTTCAGACATGTCGGGGTCGGCGTGGCGGAAGAGGCGAGTCATCTCCTCCGTGAAGATCGCGATGCTCTCGTTCGGCAATTGAACTCTGGTTTCCAGGAGAACTTCAGCCCTTCTTTTCGTACGACACTCGTGAAGGTCCTGACGAAGTTCTCGCGAAATAGGTCCCAAGTCACCAGGGTGGTCTCCCTGTTCTCAAACCATGTCCGAGCAGTGTCATCCAACGAAAAATAGACATGGCGCAGCTTGTCATCGTCGCTCCATTTCTTGAATGTCGCGGTCCTCTCGTACGTCTCCAGCCATGTTTCAGGGTCTTCAGCTGATGATCCACGGAAGGTCGGTGGCTCCCGAGGTTGCTGCAGCAGGATGGGAGACGCTGGGCTGCCACTGAGGTCGTTGACTTGGCCTTGATCGCTGTGGTCTTCTCGGGAAGAAGTCCGTATTCTGGCAAAAGACCTTGCTGCCTACGGCTAGCTCGCTGGTCCTTGGCGACGTTGGTCTCGTCCTCCGGTTTCGGGCTTGGGTCGCGGCTTTGCGGGGGCGTCCGCTGCATGGACACAAAAGCACCTCCACCAGATGTCACGTAGTAGTGACGCTGAAGAAAGCAGTCGTAAAACTGTGTACAACGAAACTGGTTGTTTATTGGGCGAACCTGTGCCCACAAAAGCAAGGTACACTCAAAGCAACGATAGCGGCGAACACAGTCGGCGATCGTCGAAAATCTGATCAGCGGCGAAACGCGTCGGCTTTTATACCTGAGTCATCGAAGGTTCTAGATTAATCCTGATGCCCGCGTGTCTTCCATAAAGTTCTAGACAATTCGCGTCAGTCATGCAATCAGATAACATAAGCGTCGGTGAAAACAGGCAATGGAAAGAAGCATCGATAACGTTCTAGAAACTTCCGATACAGGCGCGTCCTGCGCCGAGCGATAACGTTTAACATTTGTTAGCCGGTGGAAAGCGGCCACCGGTGAAAGATAAACATCTATACGTGTCAATAGTTTCCTTCTCTGTTAGAAGTTCCTCTCAACATTTGCTGACGAAGGTATTTTTTGCAGTAATGCATCCGGCAGCTTTTCTCATTTTTCATCTTTGTGGTCAGAATGCTGGGAATAAGCCTTTCCTAGTCAACTTCATCTCCTTGGCTTTCACCAAAATCTGATAACATTACCGAAAGTAATGTCCTCAAGCAATGTCCTCGCCTCTGAATGTGTCGTCACATCGTAAAACTTTTTTCTCGAGAATGTTGTGCTGGGTGCACATGAGATATTGAAAAAAAAAGGAGGAGACACAAAACACGCGATCTGCTATTTCACAAGGACCGGCAGGGGTCACTTCATGTGCATTGTCACGCGTTGTACACATTTCTGACCTTGCACTATTTTGGATGCTGCCAAATTACTCTTAGGGGCAAGGCTATATACACTTGACAAATTTATAAGCGCCACAGGCGATTCGAGAAATACAGAACAAAAAAAAATTATTTGCGCTTACTGGCTATTGCTGGGGCCACAGGCATGACTTATCTTTCTGTTTTGATAAATAAGCATAATGCATAAGCATAAATAAATAAGCATAAGGGTAAATTAAACAAAAGTTCCTAGTTTTGAGCCCGTTGCTGTTCCTCATTTACATTAATGACTTGCCATCTAACATTACATCAACCATTCGTTTGTTCGCAGATGACTGCATTATTTATCGCAAAATTCGTTCATCTTCAGATCACCTAGCACTTCAAAGTGACCTCGATCACATAACCGCTTGGTGAACATCATGGCAAATGTCACTTAACACCGAAAAATGCAAGCTCATGACATTCAGCCGGAAAAAATCAGTCTCTTCTTCCAATTACTTACTGAATAATACTTTAGTGTCCCGCACGCTTTCTATAAATACCTAGGCGTTTATTTCACGAGTAACCTCTGCTGGTCCACCCACATACAGAAAGTAACAGCCAAAGCATCGCGCACATTAGGATATCTAAAACGTAATCTCCATGGAACTCCTGCCACTACGCGTAAGCTCGCCTATCAAACATTTGTTCGCTTGCAACTCGAGTACGCATCACCCATTTGGTCACCTTCGTCAGGCTTGTTTAATTAATTCCCTCGAATTCGTTCAAAATTGAGCCACACGGTTCATTTCCAGGAACTACAACCGTCACTCAAGCATAAAACATTAAATCATCGCTCTCCCTTTCTACATTGCAATCAAGGAGAACAATCGCCCTAATCTGTCTATTCCACAAGATAGTCTATAGCATCAATCATTCAACGCTGCCTCTTGCACAACCTTACTGCACCTCACGTCGTTTAAACAAACCTTTAGGCTTCCAACGCATTTCTGGTAGAACCGTTGCATTTAATTCATCGGCTTTGCCGCAGGCTATCATTCACTGGAATGGTCTTCCTGTGCACATCATGAAGATCTGTGATCCAGCTAGTTTTAGGGCCGAAGTAACGTCCATTTTTTCTAAATACTAATGCGTTATTAACTATTGTATAATGTTGTGTTACTTTTCAGTGATAGGCACTGACATTCAATAAACATTGTTTTGCATAGTCATGTTACTTATGCTCCTGACATTACCCTATCTAAGTAATCTCCCCCTCACAATGCTCGGATGCTGGAGCCTGTGAGGCAACGTGAATAAATAAATAAATAAATAGAATATGCTGTAGTGAATGCATTTGTAGAATCTACACAATTGTGTACGTAGTGTTGCATAGGGCTAATATCGATGCACCGTCTGCATGGCAGGAGTTTGGCATAGAGGAAATTTTCAGAAACTTACAAGGACACCAGAGAGCACAGCGAAGTGATCTGATGCGATATTCTGCAAGGAACTTGGCATTTTGTTTGTGCTGTAAATGACCCACTAACAAAAACTGATCTAGCATTCTCGGGAGGTGACTTGCAATAAAGGAAAAGACTCTGCACTCTCCTCATTTGGAGGGACAAGTGTAGGCCACAGTGGCAAGTCCCCCCCCGAGGATAATCGAATCAGTTTTTGAAATTGTCAAGGAAGCCATGAGAAGGCTCGATGGACTTTAAGTTGATAAATTGAGCATTTTTACAATTTCCTGGCATTGCTTGCTCATCACACCTACTCTGCCGCTTTTAGGGGCGAAGCTCCTTATAGCGGCACCCGTTCCGTCCCCCGTCGTAGTAGTAGTAGTAGTGTGTAACCAGTCTGAGAAAAATGAGAAAAAAATTCCGAAGTTGTGTCCGTAGCGCGGAATCGAACCAGGGACCCCCTCGCTTCCGAGCGCGTGGCGTTAGCCCACTACGCCACGAAGCGGACATGGACAAACGCACCACGATGGCTATAATACCCAACATTAACGAAAGGCCGTGTTTCTAGCGCTTTCTAACGCGTTTGTGCTAGCACATTACGGCCCGTGTAAGAAGCTGGTGTAAGATGCTGTGTCCTCTCCCCACTTACCTTCAACGCGTTTCGAACACGCTGCCCAAAGCGGTGGCAAGTCAAGTTCAAGTCGAGGAGCGTTTATGAATACGGGGGGTATACTCTCTCGGCAATCATGTGATGGGTCGGCAAACGCGGTGCACGTTCCGGCATGTGTAAATGGCTGCGTAAGACGCTGTGGCCGCTCCCCCTTACTAGAGAGTACTGCACGTTTCTAACGCGTTTGTGCTAGCGTCCCCTTAAGCGGGAGATCCGATGATTCCCTCCGAGCTTCGCCCACTCATCATCATTCACCTCGTGGCTGCTTCATTTTTCTTCTTCCACAAGTCTTTTTTGTGCATGTTGTAGCCACAAGGAGCTTATAGCCAACCATTCAACCATGTTTCTGTAAGTACATATAGCAATATACAGGCGATAGCGTTAGCAAGTTTGACAACATACTTCAAGGCTCTCTTCTTGATAACGTGTGTGCCAAGTTCTCAGATATGTTGACGATTTCTTGATTATTTTAAATCTTGTCACCGAATGACCTCCTTGCCTGTCATAGTAGACCAGTCTTAACGGTTTTTAAGGCTTGTTCGAGTGCACTTTGCTTACACATGAACTGCCTACTAACCACTCTCGATTAGATTTTTAGAAATTGAACTTACTTTTCTTGACGATGGCCATGTGTGCTGGTGCTTCTTGCCGAGGAGTAAAAAGGCGTTGTTACCGTACGCGTCTGCACACTCTAAAGTCGTTAAGAGAGGGATTGCTATGAATTGTTTTCGAAATGCCTTGCGAAAGAGTTGCCACCACAGCATAAAATCAAGTTTTGACAACCAGTTCGATCGTTTGGTGGCCGCTGGTTTTCCAAAAGCGCTTTTGAAGGCAGTGGCAGAAACGTTGCTGCAAAAGATTAAGAGGCGAGAGCGAAAAAGGGCTGACCCAACGGCGGCTGAATGGAATAGACTTGAAGTGATGCCCTATGTACATAGGGTCTCCCACAACGTCAAGAAAGTTGCTGCGAGGCAGGGCGTTAACGTTGTTTTTTCTGCTCCCTGCAAACTTTCAGGCCTTTGCTCACGCTTGGCGTGCTGCAGGAATAGACCCCCGCGTGTCATGACAACGGTTACATTTCTTGTGCTACACGTGTGGTGTTATGAGCTTCCGTTGATTTGTGAAAAAGTTTACATCGGTCAAACAGGCCGGTGTATTAATGAGAGGCTGCGAGAACACTACAATTCTTGGAATTCCTCTGATGGAGCAAATCTGCCTCGCCATTGTCGGGAATGCGGCTGCGTCCCGCTTTTTTCCAATGTTAAAATCCTTGGTAGGGGCAAGGGCAAGACGGAGCGTGAAATTCTCGAAGCTTACCATATCAATTTGCAAGGGGATAATTGCATCAGTTCTACCTCTCTATCACTGATGCAGAAGGAACTTAGTTTCCTATCGCACTGGCGTTAGCTACGTGGCGTTTTGCAATCACCTTTGTTCGTGTGTGGGTGTCGGCTTTTGAGCTGCGCATGCTCGCCGGGTTTTCCTGAGAGACGGGGTTCTTCAATAAAGCACAGTTGTTAGTCCAGTCGTCGTGTGTGCCACGTCTCTTCTCTGTCCTTCGTCTTTTGACTGGTTTTTACTATTCAGTATGTACCAACTGACCCAGACTGCTACTCTACAGATGATAGGTTATCATAATTTCTTTTAATTCTGTGGTTTTATTAACTACGCTAATTATTTATTTATTCACACTTTAAGGATCCCCAGGGGTGCATTACATGTGAAATAAAAGGCTGTGGTTCTAAGTTGACATGTCGAGTAATGACTCTCTATGGTTGTTTTAAACTGGGTGCAATCTGTTAACATGGTGATGTAGGCAGGAAGGTTGTTAGTCTTGTGCTTTATGTAGAAAAAAAGACCTCTGGAAGGTCATTGTACAGGTGCGCTCGGGATATAGGATGGCAATGGCGACATGTCCGATGGGTTGGTCTGATGAATGCATTGCCTGATGGCAAGGAGTAGAAAAATAAATGAAAAAGACACAAACGCGAAATCTTACGACGAGAGGCAAGAGAAGGAAGGCCAAGCTGAGATTTTACAGAGTTTATACTGATGTCGCATGTCATGTTGACCATTAATAAAAGACAGAGTAAGAAACACAACACGATGACATAGGCGGTATCGCTTTACCGCTCATGTCATCGTTTTTTGTTTTCTTGCTCGGTATTAGTCTTATTAGCGGTCAGTATGACATGCAGTAAACACCAACTAGGCCAAATTCAAGTTCTTCTTCTACTGATGTTGTTTGACTAATTAGGAAAAAAAATGAGTCTGGTGGAAAGGTTCTGGATGAATTTAAACAAATTTGTAAGGATAGCTTGATGAGGGTCAGAAATGGTATTAGCATACTCTACTTTAGGTCTACCAAGTGTTTTCTAAGCTATTAGTGTTGGGGGCAAGTGTCAAGACGACGTGTGACAGAGATCAATTAGCAGATTAGTAATGTTGATATGTTGTGACCATGTTAGATCACATGAAATTTGAATACCTAGGTACTCAGTTGTGTGGGTAGTGGCTATAGGGCAATTATATAGGGTGTAAATGGAGGCTATGTAAATAATACGTCGGTGAAAAGACATCACAAACGTCTTGTTATTATTGATGGACATTAGCCAGTTGGCACTCCAGTCCTGTATTTTGATAAGATTCCTCTGCAAAATGGAAGAGTGAGGCAGGGTGCATAGAACACAGTCGTCTGCAAGAAATCTCATGTTGAGTAGCAGGTCGTTAATATAAATTGAAAAGAGGAGGGCTGGTGTGGCTAATGTCCATCAATATTAGAAGACCTTTGTGATGTCTTTTCACAGATGTATTGTTTACATAGCCCCCATTTACACCCATATAATTGCCCTATAGCCGCTCCTAACATATTGAGTACCTAGGTATTCAAATTTCAGTAACTTGGGGAATGCCAGAGTGTACACAAGAGAGGGGAGACCTGCAAGAGTTAACAACAAACTGCTCAGTTAGGAACTCACAAATCCAGTTGAACACATATTAGCTTTAGTGATAAGTGATGGTTAGGAACTTTATCAAAGTCCTTTTCAAAATCAAGAAAAAGAGCATCAGCGGAAGTGCGAATGAATTTCATGAAGGAAGAGAGCGACTTGGGTTTCACAAGAGTGGCCAAGACGAAATTCATGCTGATTAGAGTGAAAAAAGTTGTTAGAAGACAGAAAACGCGCTACTTCAGAATACAAGATATGCTTCATTATTTTGCAGCATACACTGGTGATGGATATGGGATAGTTGTTTGGTGATGAGCGGTTACCTTTCTTGAATACAGGAATGACCTTCCCCATCCGGCAGTCTTGCAGTCTGCTGTAACTAATCCTGTATTGAGGGATTGCTGAAATATGAGTGTTAAAATAAACTTGTTACCTGCTTCGTGCTCTTGAATACATTAGCTTTTATGTTCTCAGTTCCAGCTTACGACAAATTTTTTTAGTTTATGATGTTGGTGATACCAATTGGTCAAAGAAGTACAGCTCATGATGGGATATGCAGATGACTGAAATGAAGGAAGGTTCTAAGAGGATTTCGTGGGTGAAGACAGCGCAGTACATAGTATTTACAATA